>NC_057861.1:694317731-694617731 GCF_019393635.1 Dromiciops gliroides | reverse complement strand
ACCATAATGGTTGCCATTTCCTTCTCCACCTCATTTTATAGATGAGGAAACTGAGGCAAACAGGTTAAATGACCAGCCCAGGGTCACATAGCTAGTAAATGTTTGAGGTCAGATTTGATCTCAGAAAGATGAGTTGTCCAGGCTCAGTATTCTATCTACTGTGCTACCTAGCTGCCCAAGGATGCAGTCTGTCCAGCCAATCCATGGTGCCTTCCCAAGATTACAGTTCAATTTCTCTCCCTCCTTTATCCCTTCATTCCCTCAATTTTGTAGTTAGTGAAGCTGTTGCTCAGGGCCTGGTGCAAGTAGTAAGTGCCACAAGTTGAATTGGAACAGGGGTCCACTGAGTCCACTGATTTCCACTATACCAGACTTCTCTCTATTATATCTTCCTGTCCAACAACCAGGGGGCATTTACTTTTTACCTCCAAGGTCTATTCCAACAGGCATTCACTATGAATAGTGGCAAATAACATGGTTCTAAGAATAGTTTCAACCAAATTTCCCTTGGCTGAACTCAATTGGAAGTTTATAAATCTACCTATTGAATTAACACCCAGGGAGACTGAGCTCAAGGACTTTACAGATGAGCCCCCTGGGTGGGTGGGTGGGTGGGGCAATAGTTTCCACAAACTAGGCTGACTGTGAGGAGCATCATGTATCTAGGTCCCAAGGTCATGCAAATATCCATATAATGGCCTCTTTAAATCATACAATAGCTCTTAAAAAATAGAACCTTAGAACAGTAAAGTTGGAAGACAATACCGAGATCTTTTAGCTAAAGCCCACTCATTTTACATATGACTCACATTTCTATAGTGCTCTGAGAAAGCTCGGAATAAAACAAAGACGTTTGCTCATAATAATACCACAGACTAGATAGTCCAAGATTATTATTCCCACTTTAAAGCCTTCCCTCTCTTTCACCCCTCATATTCTAGCTCCAACAGAAGCTGGCATCTATCCCCTTCTTTCCATTTACATGAGCTTTCCCTTAATTCAATTCCTTATCAGTAGTCTCCTGAACTACTGCAACAGTCTCCTGAGTGGTCTCCCAACTCCAATCTCTTCCTTCTCTAAAGCATCTTCCAAGATAATTTCCCTAAAGCACAGGTCTGCCTAGGCTACTTTGCTCAAGAAGCTTTCGGTAGCTCACTCTTGACTCCAGGGGAAGATAGAAACCCCTCAGCATGTTACTTTAAGCCCATCCTAGTTTAGCTCCAGCTGACCTGTCCAATCTGGTTTTACATTATTCCCCTTAATGTGCTCTGGGTTTCAGCCAATCAGGTTCACTTGCACTGAACTCAGTGAACTCAACATTCCATCTTCCATATCTGTACCTTTGTCCCGAGGCTTGGAATGCCCTCTTTCCTCATCATTTTAATTTCTTTCAAGGATTGCTTCAGGTGCTCTCTCCTACAGAAAACCTTTACTGATGCTGCTAGTCATTAGTCCTTTCTCCTTCTTTTAAGGATACTGGATTATGCATGTAAACATTTTGAGTCCCTAAGGGAGAATATTAAGTCTTCGAGAAGAATGAATGACTTTTGTCTTGTTTTTCTATCCCCAGTGTCTAGCACAGTGACCTGTATATAGTAAATATTTAATAGATCCTTGCTGTTGAAGAAACTGAGATTGAAAGTGGGAGAGCTGGGGCAGCTAGGTGGCGCAGTGGATAAAGCACTGGCCCTGGATTCAGGAGTACCTGAGTTCAAATCCAGTCTCAGACACTTAACACTTACTAGCTGTGTGACCCTGGGCAAGTCACTTAGCCCTCTTTGCCCCACAAAACAAAACAAAAAAAAGAAAGTCACTACTTATTTATTATACTTCCTGTCTTAAAAAAAATATTGGGGGAAATTTACAGTTCTTTTTTTTTTTTTTTTAACAATATCCTAGTAACTTTGGAAGATTTTGGAATTTAAGAAGCAACCTAATGTAATTTAGTTTTCTTTATGGTTTCTTTCAAAAAAAGTCTAGTAAAAAAACTGGAAGATTTTGGAATTTAAAAGAGATATAATTTCATTTTCTTTTCATTTAATTGAATTGCAGTTTTAAAGAAGGATATATGTTGGAACGCTGAATAGAAAACTCCCTTTCTGACTTAGAAATACAGGAAATAAATAATAAAACCCTCTAAGATGAGGACACTTTGAAGGTTAGTGCTCTTGTACCTCTGGAATGATGTACTCATCTTTTCACACAGGGTGACAGAAACTGTTTAAATTGGGTATGTCTGGTAAACAAGTAAACTTGTGCTTAGCTACTAAATTAATATTAATACCTGACAGTTAAAATTCTTCATGTATGAATTTTGAATTGTAACATGTTAGAATGGAAGAAGCTTAGTCTACTCTTGTAGGAATAATATATTCATACATATACATGTATGTATATATGTATATCGGTGTGTATATATACAAATACACACATCTATGTGTGTGTATATATACATATATGTACACACACCTACATATACACATACATGCATATGTATATTTCCAGAATTACTGTATCTTGGGAGTTGGGAGAGACCTTGAGGGCTATTTAACTCAACTTATATCTGAGCTGGCCTCCAGCTTCTTCTTCTTGGAGCTCTCTTAATGAAAAGCAACTAAAAATAATAAGCTAACATTTATATTGCACCTAAAAGTTTACAAAGTACTTTACATATACATTTTTGGGGGCGGAGCAATGAAGGTTAAGTGACTTGCCCAGGGTCACACAGATAGTTAAGTGTCAAGTGTCTAAGGTCGAATTTGAACTCAGGTACTCCTGAATTCAGGTCGGGTACTTTAGCCAACTGTGCCACCTAGCTTCCCCCACATATACATATTAATATATGTTCTTACAACCCTGGAAGGTGAATGTTATTTTATGATTTTTTTTTAAACAGATGAGAAAACTGAGGCACAGAAAGGTTGTGACTTTCCCAGTGTCTGAGGTGAGATTGGAACTCAGGTCTTCCTGATTCCCAGTCCTCTACTCTATCTATTGTACTACCTGGCTGCTCATTTCACATTTACATAGCTCTAATAGGAATTTTGTTTCCCATTATATCAAATAGAAACTGTCCTTTCTGAAACTCCAAATCATTGCTAGTATTTATGCCCCTTCAGGCTAGGAAAAAAAAAATTCCTTTTCCGTGTTAGAGCCCTTCAAAGGGCTCTATTATTAGAGGCAGAGTATCTCGTCCCCTTAGGCTTTCTCTTCTTTAGGCTAAATTTCTCCAATTCCTTCAAAGGAGGCTCTTCAGATGGCATAGTATTCAGTTTCTCTTCCACTTGATCAGCCCCTCCTGAAGGCTTCTTAACTGTAGCATTCAGACCATAACATAATGCTCTAGATGTGGTGCTGCCATGGCAGTGTCCAGGAGTGGAATAGTCCCCTCATTCTGGCTACTCTGCTTCCAATGATGAAACCCTGGAGATCCCATGCATGAGTTGTTTAGGTTTCCAAAATCACACCATTGACTCACACTGAGCTTTTTGTCCATTAGTAAGCTTCCCTTGTCTTTTTTGTTGAAGCTGTTACTGAGATGTGCCTTCCCCAGACTTCCCAAATTTGTGCAATTTTTTTGTGACCCACAGTTTATTTTTCAATCTTTTTTTTAAACAAAGTATTAGAACTTTATATTTATCTATATTAAATTCCATCCTGTTACATTGGATCCAGTTTTCTAGCCAATTGAAATCTTTTTGGATGCTGATTCTGTCACTAAAGAGGATAATGGTTCCTCCCAATTTTATGTAAATTCAGTCAGATGTTTATTAGAGTCAGGCGTGTCATGCAGTGGCTAGACCTGAGTTCAAATCTCATCTAGTTCTTGCCTCTAGTCTATCCCCACTACAGTCTATTCTCCACTCAGCTGCCAAAATGATCTTCCTAAGGAGCAGATTTGACCATGTCACCTTCCTCCTCCTCCTTTTTTTTTTTTTTTGAGAGGCAATCAGGGTTAAGTGACTTACATAGGGTCACACATCTAGTAAGTATCTGAGGCCACATTGGAACTCAAATCCTCTATCTACTGTGCCAACTAGCTGCTCCAACCCTCCTTCTTAATAAACTTCTATGACTTCCTATAACCTTCAGGATTGAATATAGAATTCTCCATTTGATATCTAAAGCCCTTAACAATGTGACCCCCTCTTCTCTTTTTAGTCTTTACTCCTCTCCTAATATTAGACAATTCATATACTAGCATTCTTGCTCTTCCTTGCATACAAGACTCCATCTTCCGACTGTCTTTGCACTGGCTGTCCTCCATACCTGCAATGTTTTCCCTCCTAATCTGTCTCCTGGATTCCCTGCTTCCTTCCAGTTATATCTCACCTTCTACAGGATGCCTTTCCTGCCACACTCTGGTGTTCTCCTGTCCCTTTCACAGTTAATGCTTTTTTCTTTCTTTCTTTCTTTTTTTTTTGGAGATTACCACCAAGTGTATTGTATATCTCTTATATGAACATAGCTGTTTCCATAGTCTCATATTAGAATGTAAGTTCCCTGATAGCAGGGGCTTTTTTTTGCATGGGGCGAGGTGGGGGGGGGGTATTCCTTCTGCTTAGTATTGTGCCTGGCACATGGTGCGTCCTTATTAAATTGTTAAATATTGGTTGACCAGACTTGTCTTATGTGCCTGTCATCTGCCCCATTAGAATACTCCTTGTGAGTATGAATTATTTCATTCCTTGTTCTTTTATCTCCAACATCTAACACAATGCCTGGAACAATGTAGGTTATTGATGAACTGATAGATGGATTGATTGATTTTTTGGGCTTATATTTTCTTTGATTTTAAGACCTTAACATGAAATTTTAAATTTTGTATAATAGAAAAAATGGAGAAAATAACACATTTTGGTAAATGACAAGGGCTTTGGTGTTATACAAATTTTGAATTCATCTCCCCCAGGCCAAGAGATCTAAGTGCCACATCGACCATCTTCTCCTATAGGATCTCAGTTCCCCTTTTCAGTTTTCCCATTTTGCTTAGTGATAACACCAATCTTCCTCATTTCCAAGTTTAAAACTTTGTAGTTATGTCAGATTGCTGCCCTTAAGTTGTCCCCAATCAGTTTCTAAGTCTTCCTGATTATCCTTTCATAATTATCTTGGATTTCGTTTTTTCCTTCATATTAAAATTTTTTCCACTTAATAGTATTTTATTTATCCCAATTACATATAAAGATAGTTTTCAACATTCATTTTTGTAAGATTTTGAGTTCTAAATTTTCTCCCCTCTCTACCTTCCCTTCCCCTCCAGAGGCCAGATAGCAATTTAATATGTTATACAGTACAATCATGTTAAACATATTTGCACATTAATAATGTTGTGAAAGAGAAATCAGAACAAAAGGGAGAAAGAACAATAAAGAAAAAAATTAAAAATAGCAAAAAAAAAAATAAGTGAAAATAGCGTACCTTGATCTGCATTCAAACTCCATAGTTCTTTCTCTGGATGTGGAGAGCATTTTCCACCACAAGTCTTTTGGAATTACTCATTGTATTACTGAGAGGAGCTAAGTCTATCACAGTTGTTCATCACACAATGTTGCTCTTACTATGTACAATGTTTTCCTCGTTCTGCTCACTTCACTCAGCATCAGTTCATGTAAGTCTTTACATGTGTTTCTGAAATCTGTCTGCTCATCATTTGTTATTGCACAATAGTATTCCATTACCTTCATATACTATGACTTGTTCAGCAATCCCCCAATTGATGGGCATTCTCATAATTCCTAATTCTTTGCCACCACAAAGAGTTGCTATAAATATTTTTGTATATATGGGTCCTTTCCTCCTTTTTTTTTTTTAAAAATGATTTCTTTGGTTATCTTGGATTTCTTTCTTCTTTCTCAGCACCACTGCCACCTACACAATCTAAGAATTCAATATACACGTGTAACCAAAAGAGCTCAGCTTCTTTTCCTACTCCCATGCCTTCCTTGTCCCCACCCTATGTTGCATAACCCTCCTAGAATCCTCTTCCTGAAGTATAACTTCTACCAATTCCAGTAAGAATTTATCATTACCTACCAGATCAAGTTCAAACTTCTTAGTTTATCAGCCAAGACAGTTCAATGAGTAATCCTGTGTCAGTTGGCCAACTTTATTTCCTATTACTCCTCAGGATGAACACTCTGCTCTAGTGTCCTCTGACTCCCTACTCACACTTTCCCATGCACTAATCTCAACCAATAAAATGAAATTCAACACAGGATTACCAAGCACTTACTGTGTTCTGTGCACAGTGTTAGGTGCTGAGGAAGATATGAAATAATATTCAAAATAAAACAATACAAAATAAAAACAAAAACAGCAGGACACAAACCATAGCTCTAAATAAAGTAGAGGGTTTGAGTGGCCTGGATACATGCCATAAGGTTTAAATACCTATTGTTGTTCAGTCATGTCTGACTCCTCATGACCCCATTTGGGGTTTTCTTGGCAAAGATACAGGAGTGGTTTGCCATTTCCTCCTCCAGCTCATTTTATAGATGAAGAAACTGGGACAAATAGCATTAAGTGACTTGCCCAGCGTCACAAAACTAGTAAGTGTCTGAGACAAGATTTGAACTAGGGAAGAGGAGTATTTCTGACTCCAGGCCCAATGTTCTATCTGCTGTGCCACCTAACTGCCCTAAATACCTATTAAGTTTAGATAAAACATGGTCTAAGCCCTCATGGAACTTAAAATTTTAATTGTGCGGTACAACACATATATGAATAATTTATGCTTCTCTACGGGACTAGAGAGCATTTCATGGTAAAAAGATATCAGAATTGTTGTGGACTTCAAGCTTGATATGAGTTAATAGTTCACTATGGCAGACAAGAAAGCAAATGTCATATTAAAATTCATGAACAGAGACATGGTATCTAAGACTAGAGAGGTGATTATCCCACTGTACTCTGGCCTGGTCAGATTGCAACTAGAATATAGCATTCAGTTTTGGTCACCACATGTTAGGAAGGCTAATGACAAGGTAGGGAGTAGCAAGAAGACAATGGGGATGGAGAAGGGATAATCTCAAGGAATAAACAACATCATACAATTTAGGATTTTCTTTTCTTTCTACCCCCCCCCCAAAGAAAAAACACAACAATAACAACAATACCAACAAAGAAACACCCAAACACCACAGAACTGTCAAATATCACAGAAAAAGCAAGAACAAAACTGATTAAATGCCAAGATCTCAGTGAATGTCTTAGGCATCAGTGAACCTGAGAGGTTGGAACATTTAAGTTGCTGTTCAGTTGTGTCCATCTCTCCATGACCCCATTTGTGGTTTTCTTGGCAAAGATACTGGAGTGGGTTGTCATTTCCTTCTCCAGCTCATTTTACAGATGAGGAAATGGAGGCAAACAGGGTTAAGTGACTTGCCTGGGGTCACAAAACTAGTAAGTGTCTGAGGCAAAATTTGAACTCATGAAGATGAGTCTTCCCTGGACTCTCTCCAGTGCGCCACCAGCCACCTGAAACATTTGAGTTAGGCTTGGATTATCAAGGGATCATGCACTTATCTAAACCTTTGGCATCTGAAATAAAGATCATGAAAGCAACATTTAGAGAGATTGCCGATAGTTTTCATTCCAGTCTCATTTAGAAACTGGAAACACAATTCTTCAACTCCATTGACAAAAATGCGCAGGTTGGCATAATTACAAGGTACTGGAGGAAACAAAGATTCAAATCCAAATGGTCCAGACATGGTCCTTATGGCTTACTTCTCCTATATCCATATCCATATCCATACCCATACCCATACCTCTCTCTGTCTCTGTCTCTATCTCTATACGCACACATATATACATTTATACATTATATATAATATTATATACATGTTTTCTTTCTGAAAAATCATTTTATAATCAAAGCTCATATATAATTTTAGTCATATCTAGAAACCTAAACATGGTTCAGAAGCACCTCATTTAATTGTAACTTATTTATTTATTAGCTTCAGCTATCTAGAATATATTTGAGGACCCAGAAGAGAACAAAAATAGCCACTAAGTAGCTAGAATGGGTGCTTCAAAGACCATACACTAAAGCTCTTTCTTTGTTTCTCTTTGTTTGTTTCTTTATTTCTTCCTCCCTTCTTCCCTTTCCTTTCCCCCTCCTTCCTTTCTTCCTTCCTCCCTTCCTTCCTTCCTTCTTTCTTTCTCCCTCCCTCTCCCCTTCCTTCCTTCCTTCCTTCCTTCCTTCCTTCCTTCCTTCCTTCCTTCCTTCCTTCCTTCCTTCCTTCCTTCCTTCCTTCCTTCCTTCCTTCCTTCCTTCCTTCCTTCCTTTCTTTCTTTCTTTCTTTCTTTCTTTCTTTCTTTCTTTCTTTCTTTCTTTCTTTCTTTTTTCATATGAGAGTCCCTCAGGCTCTCCCTCAGACCCCATTAATTTTTATCTTAGACACAATTCAAGTTGAAACACAGAAGTCTGTTAACAGTCTGTTGCCATTTAGTGTAGGGTCAACCAACTCTTCCCACTTCAATAGACCCGAAGGCCATAGTCTTATTATAGAATATAATTGTGTTATATGACCTCGAGGTCATACCACATTAAGAATGGTTGAAAGAACTTTAGCAGAGAAGAAGAGAAGACTTAAGGGAGACCTGAAAGCTGTCTTTCACTTTGAAGGGCTGTCTGTCACATGGAAGAGGGTATTAGAAGTTGTGAATAGGAAGCTGCACAGAAGCAGATTTATGCTTAATCATGTAAGGAAAGGCATCTCAACAACTGCAGCTATCCCAGAGTGATAATTGGTCTCTTTGGTGGGGGGGGGGCAGGTGCTGTTATTGTCCCTGTTTTTACAGATGAGGAAACAGGTAGACAGAGATTAAATGACTTGCCCAATATCCCACATCTAGCAAGTGTCTGAGGCTAGATTTGAATTCAGGAAGATTTACCTTCCTGACTCCAAGCCCAGTGCTCTATTCATCGTGCCACCTACATGCCTTGGGAAGTTGTTCAGCAGAGATCTTCCTGCAAAAACAGAAAGACCACTTGCCAAGTACGTTTTATAAAGGATTCTGTTGTCGTTGTTGTTATTATTGTTGGAAGGTCCAGACTGAACTTGACAATCCCTAAAATCCTTTTTAACTCTGGATCCAGAATTTGAAGAACAGAGTAAGTCATAGCTCCACCACATATTCAGTTTATGACTTTAGGCAGGTCATTTAATCTCTCTGAGCCTCAGTTTCCTATATGTAAAATGAGGATTGGATTAGATGTCCTCTAAGATTCCTTCCAACTCTAGGGCTATGATCTCATTATATTTTGCGGTGGTTGTATGAATCCAATGGTACTTTGTGCTATGGAAGGTTTAAGGTGCAATGCAAATGTGAGCTATGATAATGCAGAGTGGTCATTGCTATGGTCATCATTGTCATTTGACCTTGCATCTTCCGCTAAATGGCAAACTTCTCTAGAGGAAGAACTCTGTTTTTTGCTTCTTTGTTTCTTACTTTATTTCTCATGGAGATGAGTATACTGTACTATAGTGGAAAAAACATGAACTCTGGAGTTAGAGGACTTCTGGGGTCTAATCCCACCCCTAATGCTTCCTATTTGTGTGACTTTGGACAAATTATTTAATCTTCCTGTACCTCAGTTTCCTTATCTGTGTAATTCCAATCCCAAAGCCCATTGGTATCTTTGTTTCAACTGTAAAATGAGAGGTTTATCCTAAATGGCTTCTGAAGTCCAACTCAACTCTAACTCTACACACAATGAACTAATTGGATTAATTGTATTTTGATCCTTATGTGGCAAGAAAAGATTTTTGGCCCTTTCCCAAGGGAGATCCAATAGTTCACCTGGAAATAAGACATACATTTCCCAACAACCTCTTTATTGTCCTAGCCAATAGACTTTCTACCTTTCTGGATACTCCACTTCTCCAGATGGTTTCTCTATCTCCAGTTACATTAATATGGTGAAGCTCATTCCTGGAGCTACTTCAGTTGCTCTGAAGCAGACATGTTCATTGACCCTGGGTCCATTTGGGGAGTAATGGCCCCATGGGCTGTTTTTGAGAATGTTTGCTCAGGTAGGTGTGCTGTGCTATGGTGAAATAGTTAGAATAGTTGGCAGACTATTTGTGGCTTGGCAGAAACCATAGGTATATTCAGGTACAAAATTGCCTAGGTTGTTTTTGCAACAAAGCAATAAATGGGAATTTCTACTGAAAAAAAAATGGGGGGCAATCTCAAATCACGCGGAATTTATTATGATCCCAGATTTTTCTTTTCTTTCTAACCCCCCAAAGAACTACTAAGCATCATAAAAAGAACAAAACTGACTAAATGCCAAGGTCTTGGTTAGGGATCAGTGAACCTGAGAGGGTGGAATATTTGGGTTAGTTTTGGATGATTACCAAGAGATCATGCGCTTATCTGACCCTTTGGCAACTGAGAAATAGCAAGGGAAAGATCATGAAAACAACATCTAAAGATACTGCTTCCATTCTACTTTCCATTCCAGTCCCATTTAGAAACTGGAAGCAATGGCAAACAAAAATAGGAAGCATTAGGCAGATGACATTTTTCAGCCTCATTAAACCAAATGAACATAATTACACACAAATAATTGTGCGTAAATAGTTGTGCATAATTCTGCACAAATAAGCATAATTGCAAGACCCTACAAGGTGCAGGAGGACACAAAGTTTGTAAAAAAAAATGACACAGTCCCAGACTTCAAGGAACTTACTTCTCTCATTTTGTATATGAATTTTCATCCTGAAACATCATTTATTATTCAAAGCCCATACATCTTTTCAGTCACATCTAGACCTAGATATGGGTCAGTAGTACCTCATTTATCTGTCAGACTCTACTATCTAGAATACAATTAAAGACCTGGAATAAAGCAAAAATTACCTCTAAAAAGCTAAAATAGGTGCTATAATATAGAGCCTGCACTTGCATTGACACATTTTTCATATAGGAAAGCTCCTGTGGGCTTTGCTCAGAACCTATTTATTCTTATTTTTAGTCACAATTCAGTTTTAGACACAAAATCCTATCAGTCTATTCTTGTTTAGTGTATGGACAAACAACCCTACTCACCTCAATAGACCATGAGGACATAATTGTGTTAATATGACATAATTTCAATATTCAAAATAATGATTCAGAGTCATTAAGAAAAAAATTATATTTACTCTGTTTAGGAAGGCAGGGAAGTGTATGACATAGTTTTAAAAGATTTTTGTCCAAACTAGTTTTTTTAAAAGTTCTGCCATCTTTTTTGTGTGTGTTTTTTGTTTTTGTGAGGCAATTGGGGTTAAGTGACTTGCCCAGGGTCACACAGCTAGTAAGTGTCAAATGTCTGAGGCCGGATTTGAACTCAGGTACTCCTGACTCCAGGGCCAGTGCTCTATCTACTGCGCCATCTAGCTGCCCCTAAAAGTTCTGCCATCTTAATAGAATAGACTTCAATTATCTAGAAAGTCTTATTCTCTGAAAATTCCAGCTAAATTAGATGTTGCTAGAGTTGTATGAACTGGAAGAGGGTTACCCAAACTCATAATCTGGTAGAAACTGGGATGAACATTAGAAAGAAAAATGGTGACTTGGACTAGGTATTATGGGAGTTCAAAGAAGTGGGTTATGGAATAATTCCTGCCCACAACAAATCTTTAAACTAGTTACAATTTCCCTGATTGTCTAAATTGGAAGGGACCTTATACATAATCTAGTTCAGCACCCTTACTTTACCAAGGAGGAATCTGACAATCAAAAAGGTCAAGTGATTTGTCCTAGGTCAGAAAGCTGGAGTCTGAGTTATTTTCTGAACCCATGTTCGATGTTATGTGCTGCCTAACTTTCTTGCCTGGTTGATACTTCAGTGTTTTTATAGGTTTGGTAAGCAGAATTCAATAATCAGAGCCTATGTGAATTGTCCAAACTGAAATTCTTAATTACTTACCCGATGAGTAGTTAGATATTGGACTAGAGATAAACAAATTAGGACTATGATAGCCCGAGCCCAGGCAAGCCTAACAACCCCTTACTTTTGGCAGCAAACTCTAAGTATGAGGAAGAATGACATCTGGATAGGTCAGGGTTTAAAGTTCTAAATTCATTTTTTTTTAAATGATTGACTTTATCCTGATTTTAGCCCTAATCTGTTTATGTGGTTGGTCAACAAAACCTACTCAGCCAGTTAAGCACCCACTATGTGCCATGCACTGAACTAACTGCTTTCCTAAGTCTTAGAGACTTCTTTCTACCACGCTGTAGATTCAACTTGGAAGGGATATCCCCTGTAGTCCATAACCTAGTAACCACAGCCCAGCACCACAGTCTCTGGGCTGAAATGGACAAAGTTTGATCTTGGGTAAAGCTCTGAAAAAATCTCATCTTTTTGGCTCATTTTTGCATGTACCCAGAATTCCCTTTGAGAAACATCAAGAGTATTACTGAAATTTGACTCGTGTCTGGGTTGCAACAAAAGTGTGTCAAAGGGTCCCTAAGCTCCCATACAAGTAAGCAAAGTAACAATGAAAGTATCAGGTACAGAACAGCTTTTATTTCTCCCCACAGAAAAGGCAGAAAGGACCTAGATTATTGGTCCCTTACCTCCACAGATCTATGTAATCTTCCACGTTTATAGCAACACTTTGTGGTTTAGACTTCCTTCAGAAGGGAAATGAACTTGGGCTTGCTACAGAGGTGATTCTGGCATCCTAGGGAGTCCCACTTTCACCCTAGGGACACATAGAAGTCTGTTCAGCCTTATGGTACTTTTTAAAGGATGTGAACTCTCCTAAGGAAAAAATAGAATTTGGGGTTCATTGCACCTGCACATCCAAATAAATCATGGTCATCATGAGAGAATTTCCAGATTCCCTTCCCCCAACATCATATCCTTGCTAAAATCAAGTTTAAAAATCTCCTTCTATCTTAAGAAGCTAGCAGTATCCAAGAATTCCTCCTACTTTTACTGCAAGGCTAGATTCTGAGATTCACTTTTTTCCCCAAAGGCTGGTGTTCTTCAGGAATTCCTTTTTTTTTCTTTAGATGGCAGATCATTGAAGTCTTAAATGTGGTGTGGTAGCCAGAGAAGCAGCTTTGAGGCTGATGCCATGCAAGAATTCCCCTTCCTCTTTCTAGAAGGCTAGATTTTTTTTACTGTCTAGTAGATTTGTAGATTCTGGCAGTCATTCTTGGTCATCTATGAGTTCAAAGTGCCAGGCTGATTTGGTCAGTGACCAAGATTATGGATTAGGCATTAGGCCCTAAAATTTAGGGGAAATAGAGAAAAAGGTGACCCATTATAACCAGTATTATGCTCTGGAAAGAGTTCTTTCTCTGGATTCAGATCTTACCTCTGATGTTCATCACCTGTGTGACTGGGCAAGTCCCTTAAATTCTCTGGGAAAGGGACAAGGAAACTTCAGTTTCCTTATTTGTAAAATGGGGAGTTTATACTACATGGCTTCTGAGATCATAGGCTTTGTATTATATATTACCTATGTTCTTGCTAGGAAGTAAGATTTTCTTGCTGTGTTATGCTTCTTGGCTATATATCATTGTTTAGTTGTTTTAGTTGTGTCTGATTCTCTGTGACCCATTTGGGGTTTTCTTGGTAGAGATATTGTAGTGGTTCGCCATTTTCTTCTCCAGGACATTTTACAGATGAGGAAACTGAGGTAAACAGGGTTAAGTGACTTGCTCAGGATTCAAACTCTCAGCCTCATCTTAGATGTTATCTCCTTCCTTGCTTACAAAGTATAATCAGTTATCAAATACAGTGGATTCTTTATTTGAAATATCTCTATCAGCTGTCCCCAAGTTTCCTTTCCCACTGCCATAACCCTTTATCTCCACCTGGATTGTTGACATGGTCTCATAACTCGTCTTGTCTCAATTTTCTCCCCTGAACTAATCTGTTGTGAGGATCACCACTGAGTAATCTTCATCTAGCAAGTTTTATGTACTTGTCTGCTTCAAATCTTCAGTGGTTTCCCATTAACTTACTAATAAAGTCCTAGCTCCTTTTTCTGTCATTCAAAGGCATTTAGAATTTCCCCTTAAGTCACCATTCATTCATCAAATATTTATTGAGTTCTCACTTTCTATAACAGCCTTGCACTATACCCTTACACCAATCCTATAACCTGGGGAAATAAGAATATTTCCCATACTCATACATGACTCACGCTTTTCTTATTCTGTTATTTTCCACCTGGAATATTTCCCCTCATATCCTCTCATTGATGGTATCATATTTATCCTTGAGGACCCTGCCAAAATCCAACCTCTTCCACAAAGCCTTCTTTGATCAACTAGACTGAGAGATTTCTTCCTCCAAAGTCTTGTTTCCTGAGTGCAAAATCCAAACTTTTCTTTATGACACATTACAAACTACCTTGTTTTATGGCTATTTGTGTGTTTGCTGTGTCTTTCCTAATTCAATTCAATTCAATTGAATTGTAAGCAGGCAAGGGAAGAGGATAACAGGAAGAGAGTAAATGAGCTTGGGTTTTTAATTTTTAATTTTTTTTTTGTTTGTGGGTTTTTTTTGTTTGTTGTTGTTTTTGTTGAATTGTACTCAGAAGATTTCTTTGGGATGCTTGCAATACTATAAAAAGAAAATAATTCATTTTGCATGACAATATGGGATCTAAGGACATGTGTCATAGCACAGACAAGTCAGCTACTCTTTTTAAAAAAATCTATCACTTGTGAACAATTTCAATTTAATATTATTCAACATTAGAAATGGGATGGATTTGAGACATCATCTAAGTCCAAACCTCTCAAGTTAAGGAAGAAAATGGAGTGCCCAAATAAGTGAAGTGAGGCAGTCAAGGTTCTACAGCTAGTAAGGCAAAACCAGGATTCAAATGATAGCAGATGACAATATGTAGCTTTATAAGGTTTCTAAATCATCATATATCATATTTTATTTGACTCTCACAGCAACACTTTGGGAACAATGCAAATATTATAGCCATTTTTAAAAATGAAGACACTGTGCTTCTGATAAAGGTCTCATCTCTAAAATATATAGGGAATTAAATCAAATTTATAAGAATCCAAGTCATTCACCAATTGAGAAATGGTCAAAGGATATGAACAGGCAGTTTTCTGATGAAGAAACCAAAGCTATCTATTCCCATATGAAAAAATGCTCTAAATCTCTAATGATTAGAGAGATGCAAATTAAAACAACTCTGAGGTACCACCTGACACCTATCAGATTGGCTAAAATGACAAAAAAGGAAGATAATAAATGTTGGAGAGGCTGTGGGAAAATTGGAACACTAATGCATTGCTGGTGGAGCTGTGAGCTGATCCAGCCATTCTGGAGAGCAGTTTAGAATTATGCCCAAAGGGTGATAAAGCTGTGCATACCCTTTGACCCAGCAATCCCACTTTTAGGTCTTTTGCCCAAAGAAATCATGGAAGGGGGAAAGGGACCCACATGTACAAAAATATTTATAGCTGCTCTTTACGTGGTAGCAAGGAATTGGAAGTTGAGGGGGTGCCCATCAATTGGGGAATGGCTGGACAAGTTGCGGTATATGAATACAATGGAATACTATTGTGCTGTAAGAAATGATGAGCAGGAAGAGTTCAGAGAAACCTGGAGGGTCTTACGTGAGCTGATGATGAATGAGATGAGCAGAACCAGAAGAACATTGTACACAGTATCATCAACATTGAGTGTTGACCTACTGTGATGGACTATATTCTTCTCACCAATGCAATGGTACGGAAGAGTTCCAGGGAACTCATGATAGAAGAGGATCTCCAAATCCAAGAAAAAAAAAAAGAAAGAACTGTGAAGTATAGATGCTGATTGAACCATATTATTTCTTTTGTTTTGGGTGCTGTTGTTTTCTTTTTCTATTTTGAGGTTTTGCATCACTGCTCTGATTCTTTCTCTTGTAACAGGATTAATGCAGAAATAGGATTAATGTTATTATGTGTATATATATATATATGTGTGTGTATATATATATCTATATGTATATGTATAGAGTTATATAGATATAACCTATATCAGATTACCTGCTGTCTAGGGGAGGGGGGGAGGGAGGGGAGGGAGGGAGAAAAATCTGAAATTGTAAAGCATGTATAAACAAAAGTTGAGAACTATCTTTACATGTAACGGAAAAAATAAAATATCTCATACATTTAAAAAAAAATGAAGACACTGTGACTGGGATCATTTAATGACAACCTAGGACCTGTAGCTATCAAATCTTAGAGATCCACTCATCTCCCACCCCCAAGTCCAGCACTTTTCACACTGTAACACACCTTGGTGATATGTCTGAGAATCCAAGCCTACTTAGACGAGTTTAGCAGTTTTTCTATAGGATCACAGAATTCTCAAGATCTTTGCCTCTCTTATCTCCCTACCCTCTCTGCTCTTTTGGTTGTTTATTTCCTCTTTTTCCCCCAGGGCAATGAGGGTTAAGTGACTTGCCCAGGGTCATACAGCTAGTAAGTGTCAAGTGTCTGAAGTCGGATTTGAACTCAAGTCCTCCTGAATCCAGGGCCGGTGCTTTATCCACTGTGCCACCTAGCTGCCCTCTGTTTATTTCCTTTTTAATTTTTAAATGTTTGAAAATTATTTTTTATTTATGGAGAGGCAACATGATGTAGTAGAGGAATCTGAATTTCTGGAAGTCCTGGCTTTAAATGTTGCCTCTGACATATGCTGGCTATGTGACCCTAGGCAACTCACTCAACTTCCTAGACAATTTGTTAAGTCTATCATTAACAGATTAATTAATAGCCTGCGTTATATACCAATGAAATCACATATCCTATCCCTATTTTTATTTATTGGAGCCTTTCTGACCCCTCCTCTAGTTGCCAGTTTTTCAATAATTTCTCAAATGATTTTGTATTTACTTAATCTGTGTAAATATTATACTCCTTTCACCCTTTGGTAGAATGTCATCTCCTTGAGGACAGAGATTCTTTTTGTCATTGTATCCCCAGTACTTAGCACAATGCTTTGCATATAGCAAGTACTTAATAAATGCTTAATAAAATCCTGTTATTTCTTTGTTTCTGTTATATCTAGCTTACATTTTTTATTTCCCCTCTACCTTAAAAATGAATTCTTTCTTCTTAGTGACATAAGAATTATAAAAGACAGCTAATGATATGACAATATGTAAAGATTGCCAGGTCAGTGGGAGCATGAGTATGTGTATGTGCAAACTCTTAGGAATATGCATATAGTATGACTAGTCTAAGAATTATTGCATAATAAACATCCATAGGACCATTTCTTGGGTAGGTTTTTTTTTTCACGACCTGAACTTTTCCTTTATATCCTCCCACCAAAATACTTAAGATTTTTTGTAGTTAGTTGTCTCCTGACTCATCTAGTTTTAATATCTGAAGGCTATTAATCTTCAGAAATTTTCCACTTGGGAAAAAGAGGACCAAAAGAGGATATAGCCTTGATAACCTTGTGACCTCATAAGTTATGCCCTGCTGGAGGAAGTCATGAAACAGACTCTTTCACCAACTGGATCTTTATGCTACGTAGAAATACTCTCCCCCATCTCTGATTGGCTTATTTTCTCACCAAAGCAGTTCCTGTTGATTTGAACAATTCTGAATAGTTCATAGAGCCCCAGATTTTGGAAGGGGACCTCAAAGATCATTGGGTCCAACACCTTCATTTTGCAGGTAGGTAAACTGAATACTTGAGAGGTTAGATGACTTGTCCAAGATTTCATGGGTAGTAAATGATAAAGTGGAGATTTGAACTCTATTCCCCTAATGCCAAATCAAACATACAATCTCTCTGAAAGTATATTGCTCTTTGATGGATTCATTTAATTTTCATAGACTTGCTAATTCTCTGAAGTAGCTTCAGAGGTTATACCATTAAACTTGAACAAGAAACCTTCCTACAACTGCACACACAAATCATTATCCAATTTCTGCTTGAATAATCAATCCATCAATAAACATTTATTAAGTACCTCAATGTGCCAGGAACTATGCTACGTTCTGGGGATACAAAAAGAGGCAAGTGACAGTCCTTACGTTCAAGGAATTTACAATCTAATGGGTGGGGAACATGCTCTGTTCTAAGGCAGCCCTTTCTACTTGGGGACAGATCCTACTTATTTAGAATTATTTCCCAGGGCAGCTAGATGGCGCAGTGGATAGAGCACCGGCCCTGGATTCAGGAGTACATTTAACACTTACTAGCTGTGTGACCCTGGGCAAGTCACTTAACCCCAATTGCCTCACCAAAAAAAAAAAAAAAAAAAGAACTATTTCCTTATATCAAGATGAATTTTCCTGACTTTCTGTAGCTATCATCCACTGCTCCTTCTTCTGGTTTCTAGGGCCAGAATAAACAAGCCTGGTCCCTCTTCCACAAAATGGCCATTTACATACATGGAATCCACTATGGTCTCTTTCCAAAGTCCTCTCCTCCAGGATAAGCATTCCTATTATTATTGCTTATTCCTTTACTTTTCCAGTCACACTTCCTTGCACTTGCTCCAGTTTGTAAATCTCCTCGTCAAAATGTGGGAATAATACTGCGGATAGGATCACACCAGGTCAAGGGACAGGAGATTGTCCTTTTGCTTGTTTTGGACACTTAAGCTTTTATTAATGCAGCCTAGGATCACCTTAGAGTTTTTCTTTGCCAGGTCTCATATTAAATAGTCATTTCATTATCCCTCTCTTCTCAGTGAAAGGTTTTTTTTTCCTTCACAGAAACTGTTTTGTAACCAAGTCTCCCCATTTCTTCTACTTGTACAATTGATTTTTTGAACCTGTGTTAATATTTACATTTATCTCTACTACATTATATTTATAATATCCTCAGCCTACTTTCCATTTCTTTCTATACTCTCTCATTTGGTTATCTCATCTACTTCTATGGCTTCAATTAACTCCTCCAAAGATAGCTCCTGAATCTATATATCCAGTTGGACATCTCCACCTGGATGTCTTGCCAGCATCTTATACTCAATGTATCTAAAACTGAACTCATGTTCTTAAAAAAGAAATCTGTCTCTCCTCTCAATTTCCCCATTCCTGTTGATGATATAACTCTTCTTCCAGTCACTCAAGCTCAAATTCAGACTCACATAGTATTCTTCACACTGATCCTTCATATCCAATCAGTTTCTGAGTCCTGTTGAACCTACTTTATAGGATAGATTCCATCTCTCCCTTACATTCCTTTCATATTGCTATTGTGTTAGCTGAGGCTTTCTTTCATCATCACTTCCTTGGCTTATTATCATGGCCTCTTAGTTTCTATTTCCCCATATCTCTCCCTTCCAGGAGCCATCCTTCACAAAATTGCTAAAACAATCTTCCATCTACCCTAGACTGGTCACATCATTCCTCTGCTCAGAAACCTTCAATGGTTCCTCATTGCTTACAACTGAAAATACAAGTCTAACTTTTAAAGACTTCCACAGTTTGGCTTCAATATATAAAAGGCAGCTGTGGCAGAGAGAGTTTGAGCATAGAATTTGTTGGCAGACTTAGCTGGGCAGCTCACTTAACCTTTCTAGGCTTCAATTTTCTTGTTTGTAAAATGAACATATTGGAAATGATCTTTAAGGTTTATTACAGTTCTAAAATCCCTGAGCCTACATTTGCAGTCTTATTTCATACTGCTTCCTTTAATATTATACACCTTTCAGCTGAACTGAACTGCTGGCCTTTCCCTGAGCTTGTCCTTCTGGCTCATAGATCCATGAAGTTATTTGTGTTCCCCCAACCCCGCCCCCTTTTCACTCCCATAACTAGAAAGAATATCCCCTGAGATCATTAAAAATGGGAATAGGATCTACATGCACAAATATTTGTAACAGTTCTCTTTGGGGTGGCTAAAATTGAAAATTGGGGAGATGCCCATCAATTGGGGAATGCCTTAACAAGCTCTGGTATGTTAATGTAAAGAAATACTACTGTGCAATAAGAAATTATGAGCAGGTAGATTTCAGAAAAACCCAGAAAGACTAATAAGAACTGATGCAAAGTGAAATGACCAGAACCAGGAGAACATTGTACACAGTAACATCGTGCAATGATCAACTATGAAGGACTTAGTTCTTCTTAGCAATCTAATGATCCAAGACAATTCAAAAAGACTCATAATGGAAAATTCTTTCCACATCCAGAGAAAGAACTGATGGAATCTGAATGCAGGTTGAAGCATACTATTTTCACTTTATTTTGTGTTTTTTCCCTTTTGGTCTGTTTCTTCTTTTACAACATGACTGATATGGAAATATATTTTACATGATTGTATATATATAACCTAACATAAAATTGTTTACCATTTTAGGAAGAGGAGAGGGAAAGGAAGGAAGGAGAAAAAATTGGAACTCAAAATTTTGTCAAAAATGAATGTTAGGGGGCAGCTAGGTGGAGCAGTGGATAGAGCACTGGCCCTGGAGTCAGGAGGACCTAGGTTCAAATCTGGCTTCAGACACCTAAGGCTTACTAGCTGTGTGACCCTGGGCAAGTCACTTGACCCCAGTTGCCTCACCAAAAATGCAAAAAAACCCCAAAACAAAACAAACAAAAAAAATAATTTGATTTGAGGTGCTTTTTTTTTGAGTGTTGATCTACCGTGATGGACTATATTCTTCTCACCAATGCAATGGCACAGAAGAGTTCCAGGGAACTCGTGATGGAAGAGGATCTCCAAGTCCAGGAAAAAAAAAAAAAGAACTGCAGAGTATAGTTGCTAAATGAACCATACTATTTCTTTTGTTTTTGATGCTGTTGTTTTTTTATTCTATTTTGAGGTTTTCCATCATTGCTCTGATTTTTTTTCTCTTATAACATGACTAATGCAGAAATAGGATTAGTGTTATTATGTGTATATATATAACCTATATCAGATTACCTGCTGTCTAGGGGAGGGGGGGGGGAGGGAGGGGAGGGAGGGAGAAAAATCTGAAATTGTAAAGCTTGTATAAACAAACGTTGAGAACTATCTTTACATGTAATGGAAAAAAATAAAATACTTTATTAATTTTTAAAAAATGAATGTTAAAATTGTCTTTACATATAATTAGAAAAAATAAAATACTATAATTTTTTTTAAAAAAATGTCCTCTGAATTTCTATTGAGATCCTTCTTTCTCTTAAATTTAGAGCTGGAAGGGAGATAGCGCAAATGCTACTTTATCCTTGACTCTCCCAACAGAAAATGCCAACCCCCCAGACAAGGTTATCCTTCCACCTCAAATTTCTCACATCATTTCATCTGGATTCTTCCTATACACTTATCCCATTTGCCCTTGTATTATGCTTATTTATTTCCATGTGTTATGCTCCATCATGAGACTGTAAGCTTTATGGTAGCAGGAATTATATACTTTTTCTCTCTTGCATTCAAAACACTTAACAGAGTATTCAATCACAGTCACTTAAATAATATTTGTGGAATTGAACTGAGTTGGATTGATTAGGAATAATAAATAGTATTTATTTTATATAGAGCTTTAAGGTTTATAAAGCATTTTACATCACCTCATTTGATCCTAATTGATTAGAAAGAAGCACAACAATCAATTTACAAATGCTAGTTAATTCCCTAGGATGTGCCAGGCACTGTGTGGGATTCTGAGGACACCTAAAGACAAATGTAATGAGCTTCTGATGACCTTGCTAACATCAACTGATGCAAGACCAATCAGTAGGAGATAAGACAGGTAAGACAAACCTAGATTTGAACTGAACCTTGAGAGGCTCAGTGATTTGTTTAGAATCATACTGACATTTTCTGTCAGAAGCAGGTCTTGAAACCAGAACTTCCTGATTAGGAGGCTACATCTTTATCCACTATGTCATGTTGTCTCTCATACAAAATACAAATTATTTAAATACCAGGTCACTTCAGGTGGTAGGGAAGACACTAGCAAGTGGGAGCAGCAGAGGGTGAAAATCAAGACAGGTCTCATGAGCTGAACTTTGAAGGAAGCCAGAGACTTTAAAAGGCAGAAGGGATGAAAGAATGGATGCTTTCTAGGTATGCAGGAATGGGAAGAGAGATAGAATGACTTCCTCTGTCACTTTTTAATGCCCATCTAGTTTCTATTGTAGTCTCTCAATGATACCAAGGAAAGGAACGTACCAGCTAATTAAATTCTGTCTCTGTCTCTGTCTCTGTCCCTGTCTCTGTCTCTGTCTCTATCTCTCTTTGTCTCTTTCTCTGTTTCTGTCTTTGTCTCTGTCTCTCTGTTACTACATCTCTGTCTTTGTCTCTGACTCCTCTCTTTCCTCCCTACTGCACCAATGTAGATCATACCATCTAACATTAATTGGAAGACCCTTTTGTAGATGTAAGAGTTTCAGGAAGTATATTTTCAAGTATCTCTGAGGGAACCAAAGGCCAATTTGCTGACCACATGTGATTTAGAATTGTAAACTTTAAAAGATAAAGTAGAAGGCAGTTGTCCATTATTTGTGCGACCATAGTCACCAAATCATCTCACATCCCTGAGCCCTGATTCTTCCATCTGTCAAATGAAGAAGTTAAACCACATGGTCTCTAAGGCCTCCTTTAGCTATTGCTCTGAAATTCAATGACTTTTCATACATTTCTTTGAAGTTACGGATGTGCTTCAGTTACTGGGGAAATGGTGAATTTATGAAAGTGACCTGAGTTGTCCATCTGATTGCTTACTCTATTCCACAACCAAAGAAGGCTTGAGCTTAAAGGATCCTTAAAAAACATTAAAACAAACAAACAAACAAAAATCCAAAAGCCTCAGGGTCAGCTAGGTGGCACAGTGGATACAGCATTGGCCCTGGATTCAGGAAGACCTGTGTTCAAATCCAGCCTCAGATACTTGACTTACTAGCTGTGTGACCCTGGGCAAGTCACTTTACCCTCATTGCCCTGCAAAAACCAAATCAAACCAAAACAAAACAAAAAACCCAAAACAATCAATAAAACCAACCTTATTTTACAGAGAAGGAAATCAAGGCCCAGAGAGATGAAGTGAGTTGGCTATGATGCCATAGCTTCCTTAGTAAAAAGAGCCCGGCTTTCTTGAATGAAGTCCTCATACTGTATTATGCTGCCTCATGTTATTGGGTGCACAGTTAGACACATGACCACACAAGGAACTTTCCTCCATAGCCACAAGGAGACCAGAGGCCAATTTCTCTTGGTCAGTTTGAACATGACACTGTAGGAAAACACCTCTCTCTGGCCTCAAGCCTCAAGCCTCAAGAAGAGAGGATGGTTATGGAAGGATTGCTTTAGGACTTAAAGAAAAAATGTAACCAGTCTGCATTTTTTTTCTCCTTCCAATAACCGTGATCCTCACCTCCAAACCCTGGTTAGGTAATAGTGTCCATACCAGGCCTGAAAACTGCAAAGTGACCTTAAAAGCTGTGGGCAACAACTTTAACACAGTGTACCTATTATTATTGGAAGCTGTGTCCTGCCCTGAAATTCTGTCCTCTGTATTTGTCTGGGAAGTAGGCAAAGAGCAGAGCATAGAAGATGCCAAGGGCAGGAGCCTGCATGTGCAATCAGGCAATAGATGCATCCAGGGAAGGCCTGAGTGTGCCAGGAAGGTTTTATACCAGTAGGGCACCCAGTTTAAAAATGAACACTGGTCATTCAAAGTCCAAAGTAGTCTTGATTGCCCTCTTAGCATTTTTTTCCATGAACACAGCTAGGGATTCAGTCTTTTTAGTCTAATGGATGGCTCACCTTTTCCAGTTTGCTCAATGTATTTTCTCTTAGTTCCTTCATGACTGATATTTTCCTTATTTATTTTAAACATTATTTTCTTTTTAAATTCAGATTCTTTCTCTCTTTTCCACCCCTCCCCCATCCATGGAGAAGGCAAACAATATGATCTCAATTACACATGTGAAATCATGTAAAACATTTTCATATAAGCCATATCACCAAAAAAAACAACAACAAAAGTGAGAAAATTTTACTTCATTTGGCACTCAGAATTTATCAGTTCTCTCTCTGTAGGTGGATAATTTCATCATGAGTCTTTTGGAATTGTCTTGGATCATAGAATTGATTGGAGTAGCCAAGGTGTTACTGTGCACAATGATCTTCTGGTTCCTCTCACTTCACTTTTCACCAATTCATATAGGTCTTGCTATCCTTTCTCTGAAACCACCCCCTCATCGTTTCTTATAGCCAATAGTGCTCCATCACAATCAAATGCCATAAGAAAATCCCCTCAATTTCCAATTCTTTGTCACCATAAAAGAGACGATATAAATATTTTTGTACATATGAGTTCTTTTTCTTTGATCTCTTTGAAGTACAGTCCTAGTAGTAGTATTATTGGATCAAAGGGTTTTATATAAGTTCTATTTTTATATAAGTTTCAGATTGTTCTTTAGAATGGTTGGTCCAGTTCACTATTTCACCAATAGTTCCCAAATGTACCTATTTTCTCTCATCCCCTACAGCATTTGTCATTTCTGATAAGTAGGAGGTGGTACCACAGAGTTGTTTTAATTTGTCTTTGTCTAATTAATAGTAATTTAGAGCATTTTTATATGACAATAGACAACTTTAATTTTTTCTTCTAAAAACTGCCAGTTCATATCCTTTGGCCATTTATCAATTGGGTAATGGCTCTTATTTTTATAAATTTGATTCAGTTTCCTATATATTTGAGAAATGAGATCTTTATCAGAGAAATTTGCTGTACATTTTTTGTTATTATTTCATTGTCATTGATACCTTTTAGCAAAATGTAGTTTCCCTGATTATTTCAATTTTTCTTTCGCTTTGTCTGAGATCATGATTGCCACCCCTGTCCTCTTCATTTCAGCTGAAGCATAATAGACTCTGCTACAATCCTTCATTTCAATTCTGTGTGTGTCTTTCTATCCCAAGTGTGTCTCTTGTATACAATATATTGTTAGATTCTAGTTTCCAAACCATTCTGCTATCTGCTTTCCTTCTATGGGCTAACTCATCCCATTCATATTCACAGTTATAACCACTAACTGCTTCACAACTGATCTTGACCTCTAAGATCCCTTCCAGCTCCCAAGGTCTATGATTCTCTGTGACTGACATCTCCAGAGATATACCTTGAGACAGAGAGGAAGCACTTGAAAACTAAATCAAATATGCTGATTTAACAGAAAGGAAACTAGTTTATCAAGAGACATGGGATTATAGCAATCTAGAACTGGGAGGTATGTCTGAGATTAATGGAATTGCCTCATTTTACAGAGGAGAAAACTGAGGAATAGAGGAGTAAAACAACTCATACAAGGTCAAAATGCTAATCAGTGGCAGAAATGGGACTAGAATTCAGATATCCTGACTCTCAGTCCAGTGCTTTTATTCATTCAGGTCTTTGTAGGCTATCATGACCGAGTCACATAAAAATTACCATATAATCAGTCATGTTTGTTTAGGGGAAATCCAAGTAAGTAATCTTAATTAACTATTTTTTCTTTATGACTGTCAATGACTTTTTCTCAGTCTTCATTCTTCTTCACATCTGTAAAGCATCTGGCACTGCTGAGAAGCCTCTCTTCCTTCAAACTTTCTCCTCTTGGCTGTCTTCTATTTCTCCTCATTTCTAAAGTGATTCTTTTCAGCTTCATTCACAAATTTTTCTTTCTCCTCTTTACCTTGAGTAGTGGCAATTCCTCCCATTAATACTGAGTTCCTTATTCTTCAAAACAAAACAAAACAAAAACAATAACAAAAACATGTTTCTTAGTTGATATCATAGTCACAATTCCCAAGTCTGTCTCTTCAGTCCTGATTCATCACCCAATCTCTAGCTGACACCAATGATCAACTTGACCTACTGAGAAGAAAACTCATTTTCATTTCTCCCTCCCAAAACTATTTCCTTCTGATTTTCATATCTCTTTCAATGATATCACCATTTCTCTAGTCCCGTTAGTTTAAAACCTTAGAGTATTTTTATTCCTTTCTTTCCTTCATTGCTTATATCTAATCAGCCATCACATTTTGCTATTAGCTATGAAAGATTCCTATTCTTTCCACTCCATTGCTGTTACTTTAGTTCCTACTCATATTAGCTCATGGGAAAATTATTGATTTTTAATTTTTCTCTCTCCTCTTCTATTCATCCTAGATCTTCAGTTCCATTGCATAACTTACCTGATCAAAAACACTTGACATCTCATGCACATAAGACCAAAGTAAGTCCAGATTCTTCTGGTTGATTGCCAAAGCCTTCATAATTTCAGCCTGCCTTATCTATCCAAATGATATCTCATGACTTCCCAATTCAAGATCTTGGTGACAGTCAGTTACCCACTGACTCTTTTTTTTTTTTCTGCGGGGCAATGGGGGTTAAGTGACTCACCCAGGGTCACACAGCTAGTAAGTGTCAAGTGTCTGAGGCCGGATTTGAATTCAGGAACTCCTGAATCCAGGGCGGTGCTTTATCCACTGCGCCACCTAGCTGCCCCAGTTACCCACTTACTCTTACAATTTTACTTCCACTTATATGGCTCATCTTCTTCTTTATTGTATTGAAATCCTACTCCATTCATCATCATTCAAGGTCTAGCTTCCTTCCTGAAGGGCTACCTTGACATATATTAATCCTTCTTATCTTTTTATACTAATTTTTAAAAGGTTTAATCATATACTGTATTGATTATATAATTAATCAAGGGTCAGTTAATTAATTAATTAGGGTGTGCTTGTCTTATATCTCCAATTAAATTGCAAACCCCTTAAATGCAGCAGCAGATTGTGATATCTCCATGTCTTCTGCATCTATATCATTTTTGTCCAAGAATTCTCATAAATACTTAATGTACATCCTTTGTGTTTCTCTGAAGTAAGTGCTGCTTTTACATTCCTCCCTTTCCCATCAATAGGGAAGAAACCTAGAAAACAGGTGGGCTGGAGGATTTTCTTCCTTTTTCAAATATTTTCTGCCACATGGTTACAGAAAAATTACACAATATCCTTCCCTTCAGTCCCTTTTTAATTTTACTTAATTTTTATTTTCAGTTCTAAATTCTCTCCTTCCCTCCACCCTTCTCCCACCCATTGAGAAGATAAGAAATATAATACCCATTATGCATATGAGGTTATACAGAACATATTTTCATAGCTCTTCAATTTATTGATCTTTAAAATTGGGAATAAAGATAATACTAATTTCAGATTATTAGTGGGTCAATTATCTGAATTCAGAATTGTCTAACAGGCATTTACTGTATCTGTAGAAGATGAAGTATTCAGATGAAAACTGAAGAATTCAACTATTTGAGTGCTTCTAAATATTTAGATATTTGACAGTATAAACATTTTCTGAAAAGATTAAGTATTACTTCCTTCCTTAAAAATCATGAAAATTACTTAAGTGAACATTTTTTATAAGAGCAATCACTGATGGTCACCAAAAAGTAAGGATGTACTAGAGCCAGCTTAAAACAGCATACAAGAGCTATTTCTTGCATTTCTAGTGTGGGTATTTCTACTTCAGAAATTGGCAAATGCAACAATCAGGGACTCGATTTGTTATTTTGTTGATTGTCCAAATTTAAGAAAGTTATGGATAAAATGTTAGTAATGGATATTAAACTTGAAAGTGTGTCATGTGCACATCTCACACCTGCCCCTTGACAGCCCAGAGAGTCAGTTACTAAACACATACCAGTGTGCTCCTGCCAAAAAAAACCTTTTATTTTCTTGAGTTTTATCATGATTCAGGCATAGTTCTTCTTTGGGAACACTGAACCATTTAAATAGCAGTAGGGACAACTGCTTCAATACCAACTATGAGAAGTAGGGCCAATCAACTGCCCTGCATATACCACTTCCTGCTGTTTCTGGCCTCTCCATGTCTGCATCCCAGCCAAGTACCCCAACTTCCCAAATCTGCTTAGCTAATGAGAACCAATGAGTTCCCAGCTTGAAGCAGTACACCTACCAGCCGTGATGCACACACTATTAATTAAACATATTGGTATCTAACAGCTGGGTCCATAGACAGTCTTACAATAAATAACTGAAAAATGGATCTATGGTTGTGCCCATGACAAGAATAAATTTATCTTTAATCAGAAATAATGACCACCCACCCCACAACCCCAAAGGGAGCTGTTCTATTTGTATTGCATTGCCAAGAAGAAGAAAAAAGATCCATCCATTATCTTTTGGAAGATGCAAATGGATTATGTATATAAATGAAGGGCAGGCTGAGCTGTGATGCTTAAGGTCACATTCAAACAACCCCTTATGCCTTGTGGGTGCAGATGAAGTGCTGAGTGTCTGCTGCCAGGATTTCAACTTGCCCTACTAAGTCTTGCCTAAGATGCCAGCTGTCTTGGATTGACTGGCATCCAAAGAACTGAACCAAAGGGGGGGGGGGAGAAATCAAAGAATTCAAGCATTGTCTAAGTCTGTGTGTGTGTGTCTGTCTCTCCCTTCATCCGTCCTCTTTTCCCTTCTCTTTTTCTTCCTCTCTTCCATCCTCCCTCCCTCCCTCTTTTATTCTCCCCCTCTCTCTTCCTCTTCCCTCTCTTTCTCTCTCCCATTTACTCTTCTCTCTCTCTCTCTCTCTCTCTCTCTCTCTCTCTCTCTCTCTCTCTCTCTCTCTCTCTCTCTCTCTCCTTTCCCTCTGTCTTTCTCTCTCTTCTCCCCCTCTCCCTTCCTCTTTCATACTCCCACATCCTCAGCTCTGTGTCCTGGATTGACAGAATCTAAATTTGGCAGGAGGTGCACTCCCAAGGAGGCAGCTTGCTGCTCAGGACTCTAGCAGATGCAGCTTTCTCCAAAGCAATGTCTTCAGAGTTTACGCCCATCACTTTTACAAAATCCTCCCAAAATGGACTATTCCAAGAAGTTGACTCTGCTCCTCTTGTTTCTCTGGCTTTGGACATAAACAAAAAGGAACTTTCCCTTCCCCTCACCATCTACAATGAAAAGACATCACCATGCAGAATAAACATTACTTATACAAGAGCTGAATATGATTATGTAGTTGGAGAAGAGAAAAAAACCACCAAAACTATTGCTTATGTTCTTGCCAACTCTGTGGTAGCATGAGGCATGGCAGCCAGATACCAAAATGCATTAATAGCAAAAAATGTAAAGTATATAGGAAATATTGCTCTTACTGAAAGCTTGTAGCATTTGAGGCTATTCATAGCAGCTTCTATGTAGGTCCAAGATGAATACAGGCAGGAGTAGAAGGAATGTCAAAAATCACATTTTAATGAAAATATGATTCAATAGGTTCCCCATCATTAAATGATTCAACTTAGTATCCTTACTTGCAGACCAAAGTTGATTGATAACTCAACCCCTCTATGCTAAAGTTCCTTTAAGAGAAAAAAATTGTTGTGTAACACAACTATGTAGATGTGATTGCAAGGACTCTAGGAGAGCTTTTTCATCCTGGCTCTTTTGCTACCCACTAACTGACCTTGGGCACTAAGCCATTTAGTCTTTTGTTGGACCTCATTTTTCCTATATTATAAAATGAGGTGGTTAGACTGGGTTAGCTGTAATACCTTTACTATATTAATCTATTAATATGATGAACAGATTAGGCTACAAACCTGCTTGGAGACAGTGGTGTTTTTTGTTTTGTTTTGTTTTGTTTTGTCTTCATCTTCTTAGTGTCTTTCAGGTAGTAGGTGCTTAATAAATGCTTGTTTTTGTTTTGCTGTTGTTATGTATATATATACATACACACATATGTGTGTTGTGTAAAATTATTCTACACATCCTTTTCTTGATCAGTTCTTTCTCTAATGAAGGTAGTGTCTTTCTTCATAGTTAATTTGGGTATTTATAAAAGTAAAAATAATTTATTTGCTCAAAGTTCTTAAAACAATATTGTTGTTATTATGTACAGTGTTCCCCTGGTTTTGCTCATTTTACTCTTCATTATTTCATGCAAGTTTTTCCATATTTTTTCTAAAATTATTGAGCTCATCATTTCTCATAGCCCAGTACTATTCTATTACAATCATATACCATAACTTGTTCAGCCATCCCCCAGTTGATGGGCATTCCTGCAATTTCCAGTTCTTTATCACCACAAAGAGAGCTGATATAAACATTTTAGAACATATAGGTTCTTTTCTTTTTTCCCTAATCATCTTTGGAAATAGATCAACAAGTGATATTTCTGGGTCAAAGGGTATTGGTAAGGGCAGCTAGGTGGCACAGTGGATAAAATACTGGGCATGGATTCAGGAGGACCTGAGTTCAAATCCGACCTCAGACACTTGATACTTACTAGCTGTGTGACCCTGGGCAAGTCGCTTAACCTTCATTGTCTCCCCCCCCCCCGCTCCCCCCCCAAAAAACCAAAGGGTATAGGTAGTTGAATAACTCTTTGGGCATAATTCCAGATTGCTCTCTAAAATGATTGGATCAGTTCACAATTCCACCACCACAAATTAATGTCCTAATTTTTCCACATCCCCTCCAACATTTGTCACTTTTCCCTTTAATCATTTTAGCCAATCTGGTAGGTGGAAAATGATATCTCAAGGTTATTTTGATTTGCATTTCTCTAATCAATAATGATTTAGAGTATTTTTTCATATGACTATAAATTGTGATCATTAGGTTCCTTGTGCCTTCTGAGGTGCTAATTAACCAGTCTGAAGAAGCAGTCCATGTTAATGTGCTGAGGGGGAAAGTAAGAAAAGATTTTCATTCTTTTCCCAGACAGAATAGAATTTCAAAGGTGAAAACTTCAGAATGAATGAAAAGAATTTATTAGGTTGTTACTGCTGTATGTACCAGGTACTAGGCAAATTCAAGGAATCCAAATGCAAAAGTTTATGTTTTAATGTATTTGTTCAGTAGTTTCATTTATGTCTGACTCTTCACTACCCAATTTGGGGTTTTCTTGGCAAAAATACTGGAGTGGTTTGCCATTTCCTTCTCCAGCTTATTTTATAGATGAGGAAACTGAGGAAGATAGGTTTAAGTGAATTGCCCAGGGTCACACAGCTAGTAAGCATTTGATGCTAGATTTGAACTCAGGAGGGTGAGTATTCCTGACTTCAGGCCTGGTACTCTATCCACTGTGCCAACTAGCTGTCTTTACACATTTTAATAGGGGGATATGATATAGATAAGGAAGGGGTGGCCGGGCAATGATGTTTGGATCTGAGAAATCACAGAGATGATGAGTGGAGTCAGAGCAGGAACAATAGTAGTATTAACTTAATTATTGTTCCCAGGAAAAGGGGTACTCTGTGGAAGCAGGGTGGGTGGCAGAAAGGGGGCCAAATGGGATATGAGGCATAGTCTGTTCTGGGGTTGGCAGGTCCAACCCTTTCACTGTAAGGATCAGTCAAATCCAAATTCCCAGAACTGAGTAAGGCCAGATCCAGAGGGAGAACTGAGGTCTTCACATCCTAGACTAGTATTGTCTCTCTGGAATTGTCTTTGTCGCCATTGAGAGGGTGACTCAAATGGTGTGATTGGCATCACTTAGGACCAAGGATTTAGAATCGAAAAGAACCTTAGAAATTACATCATTTAGAATTTCTTAAGCTTTTTTTGTGTCATGGATGCCTTTGGTATTTTGATGAAACCTATGTACCCCTTCTCAGAATAAGGCTGTTAAATGAATAAAATACAATATATCAGGTTACAAGAGAAACCAATTATGTCGATATTCAGGTATCAAAAAAAAATACTCTTTGAAACCAAGATTCCACACTAAGAAGCCCTGATCTGGTCCAGTTGTATTGAACCAATGAGGAGACTGAGTCTCATAGAGGTGATGTGGCTTGCCAAAGTTAGTCAGTGATAGAGCTTGGTTTTCAACTGAGGTTATCTGACTAAATCCAGAGCTCATTTTACTATACTGTGTCATCTATTGGAGCCATTATAGGGTAAGTGGGGCCTTAAGGTGACCTTTCAAATAACACGGCAGGCTCTCTGCCTACTTGGAGTCAGCTATGACTGACACTCTTCATTCATTTGTCCTGAAGAGTTCTTGCTGCACCTCAGGGCAACTAGGATTAGTGGATATAATAAACCTTGACACATGATAGTGATATATGAGAAAGGCCCATGCAAATTTGCATGGAATATATTATTTTCTGCTAGGCCAGGAAATACACCCAAGGGCTTTTAAAGAAGGGCCAATTATGATCAGGGCAGAGTTTATCTAAAGCTTTTGGAGATTGTTTCCGTGACTGAGAATTTATTTCTTACACTGACAAAGGCCTGTAGCAGTGGGAGAGGAAAGGGTTATTTCTACATATGAGCTCCAATTCTTCTTTAAATACTTAAGACATCCAAAAATAGAATTTGAAGAATTCAGAGGTATGTCCCTGAGAAGAACTCATTGCTTATGGATCGACACACCCAGTGGGAAAGATGAGCTCTGGAGTAACTGCCAAGCAGGGAAAGCTCTGTGTGACCTTTGACGACAGAAACAAAAGGCCCCAAACAATTCGGGATGGGCATCCTTAATATAAGCTTCATTCTCAAGATTACACTGGGTTGTCTTAAAATAATAGCATGATTTCCCTGTGCTTTAATGGGTGGATCGGCAGGGCTGCATGAGAGACACAAAGCCTTACAGATACTCAGAGGGCAATGGAAATTCTTACAAGGGACTTGGAATTTCCTTTGAAATATGATAGCTGCCCAAATTCAGTCTGAGAGTTATGGTCTTTTATTTCAAACACACCCCCTTTTTGGAGGTATTTTGACTGCTGATTTTGAAGGAATGAAATTGCAAGGTACAACAAAGGAGAATCCACCAGAGACCCAGAGAACACATGCCAAAAATATCCTGCCTTGGGGCAGCTAGGTGGTGCAGTGGATAGAGCACTGGCCCTGGAGTCAGGAGGACCTGAGTTCAAATCTGATCTCAGACACTTGACACTTACTAGCTGTGTGGACCCTGGGCAAGCCACTTAACCCCAATTGCCTAAGCAAAAAAAAAAAAAAAATGTCCTGCTTGATACACTTGGGCTTCATGGTCTACATGAGGTGCCTTGACCAGCCATTGCATAGAAAAAACTACCTTCCTTCCCTTCTGTGGGGGTGTGGTTGACACATTTCTTGGTGCCTGTATGGACTTGTATGCATTCTGCCTCTCACACTCTAGGCAGAAAATCAGGTTTCATATCCTTTCTCCACCCCTAACCCCCCACTTTCTTTCCTTCATGTTTCTTTTTCCTTTGGTTTCCTTTCTATCATCTATGAGTTTCAGAGTTCTTAGAAGAAAGGAGCTAGTATAACTATTGAGATCGATGGCAGTGAAAGGTTTTTACCAATGAAAATAAGGGAAGTTATATCCAATATAGCATGGATCCTATCATGGCCCAGGGAGTACCTTAGGTATACACAGCAATAATGGTGGCCTTGCACTGGGTAGGGAACTGGGGTTGAGCCTTAGTGCCACATCAAGGATCCCTACTGAAGCTCAATCTGTATTCCTGAAATCCAAATTAGTTTGAGGGTCACTGGTGTCACTTGGATCATGTGGATATTAAAATATCTCCTTCTTTCTGTGGCCCTCCTCCCCAAGTCCCACTACCTAGGATTGCTCCCACCTTCTATCTCCTCTACTGAAGGGATTTGGAGGAAGTGGCAGAAGTGAGCTGATTAGGTCAGCTACAAATTTATGTTATCTAATCTCAGCTGAGCCCTCCCTTCAGGCCAGATAAAACTTTCCCTCCTCACTAAGAGATTTTCTGTCGACTCACTAAGCTAGGCTTTTCCCAAACCTCTTCTTTCCTCTAGCTTCCCCCACCCTCTGAGCTGAGGATCTCACCACAGAGAAAATTCAGGCTGTTCCTCCTAAGCTCCCTGGCTTCTTTCCTCCTCATCTCACAACTACTTGACAACACCTACCACTATTTACTCCCCTGGTCTCTGATGCAGAAATGGTCCTTTTCCTCAGAAGTCCAACTTCCTTATATGTACCTTAGATTCCATTCCCTTCAATCTTCTCCAAAAATTCATCCTTTTTTGGTTTTCTAGCCTTTAAATCTCTCCTTATTTTCAGGTTCCTTTCAGGCAGCTGACAAACTTGCTGAAATCTCCCCCATCCTTAACAACCCTCACTGTAGAACCTGCCATTCCTTCTAGTTATTGTCCTATATATCTTCTTCCATTCTTACACAAATTCCTAAAGAAAGCCACCCCTTCCTTTGTTCTCACTCTCTTCTAAGCCTGTCCTTCTTTCTTTCTTTCTTTCTTTCTTTCTTTCTTTCTTTCTTTCTTTCTTTCTTTCTTTCTTTCTTTCTTTCTTTCTTTCTTTCTTTCTTTCTTTCTTTCTTTCTTTTTTCTGCTTGGGGCAATGAGGGTTAATTGACTTGCCCAGAGTCACACAGCTAGTAAGTGTCAAGTGTCTTTAGCCAGATTTGAACTCAGGTCCTCCTGTGGCTCCAAGAACCTGTAAACTGGGCAGCGGCTACACCCCAGTGAAACCCTTTTGGCAGCTGGGTCATGTTGAGGGTAACCAACATGCCTCAAATCTATGTTAAGTTGGCGGGGGTATCTCCCCAAGCATGTGAAGACTTCCATGGTGGAATGGGCAGATAAGAACAATTTGTTCCAATAGCCAGGAAGGTGGCTAAAACGGGTGCTGTGGAGAGCTTAGAACCATTGCATCCTGGCCATTCTCAGATGTCTTGACTTTTGTCTTGAACTTTGATGATTATGGAAGAGAGAGAGGCTGACTGCTGTGCAACTCTACCTCACTTAAATACAATTTACTCATCTCTGTGGTCCTCTTCAAAGATGAACAACAACAAACCTGTAGAATGTGACTACTGACTTCATTGCTTATCTGAGACAATTCTTTCCAAAGTTGCCAATGATCTCTTAATGGCCAAATCACTATAGCTGAAACTTTTATAGCACTTTCATGTTTGCAAAGTGCTTTACAAATAGTATCTGATTTCATATCTTCACAACAACTCCAGGATGTAGACTTCTTTTTCTTTTTTGCAGGGCAATGAGGGTTAAGTGACTTGCCCAGGGTTACACAGCTAGTAAGTGTCAAGTGTCTGAGGCCGAATTTGAACTCAGGTCCTCCTGACTCCAGGGTTTGTGCTCTATCCACTGCACCACCTAGCTGCCCCACAGGATGTAGACTTATTACCTCCATTTTATAGTTGAGGAATCTGAAGTAGACAGACATTAAGTTACTTGCCCAAGGTCACACAGTGGGTAAGTTTCCAGGGCTGAATTTGAACTCAGGTCTTCCTGACTTCAGGTTCAACATGCTATGCACAGCACCACCTAGCTTCCTATTGTGCCACCTAGCTGCCACCTGGCCTTTCTCAGTCCTCATATGGTTAACCACCCTCCCTTACTAAAAACTCTTCGCTCTGAGTTGTCATGACAGTGATCTATTCTGGTTCTCTTTTATGTCTCTGATGTCTCCACAGTCTTTGCTAGATCATTATCTATCCCATGACTCCTAACTGTGGGTGTACCTTAAGGCTCTACCCAAGTGAGGCCCTTGTCTCCTTCTGCTGCATTTTTCTCACCTCATTACCTCATTGGCCCCCATAGCTTTGATTGTCATGTCTATACAGATAACTCCCAGATCTACAGTTAATCTGTCTTTTGAGCTTTAGTCCCACGTCCCCAATGGCTTACCTGACATTTCAAAGGGGATGTCCCATAGGCATCTCAAATCCAACATGTTCAAAATCGAACTAAGGATGACCTTTCCTTCCAAACTCACCCCCATTACTTTTGGGAGCATAGCCAAATTTCTAGTTATGCAGGTTCACAATATATCAGTCATCCTTAACACCTCACTCTTATTCACCCTCCCTTTCTTCACTCCTATATCCATTTAGTTGCCAAATCATGCCATTAATATCTCCATAAGATCTTCCACATATATTCTCTCTATATAGTTCTTACCTTAACTTGGATCCTTATTACCTTTTGCCTGTCCTCTTGCAACAGCCTACCTACTTGGTCTCTCTGCCACAAATCTCTCTCCACACCACTCCATTTTCCATTCAATCCCCAAAATGAGTTTCCTAAAGCAGTGGTCTATTCACGTCCCACTCCCCTCCCTAATAAGTCATAATGACACTCTATTACCTCTAGCATCAAATGTAAACTCCTCTGTGTGTCATTTAAATCTCTTCACAACCTGGCTGCTTCCAACTTTTTCAGTCTTCTTACACTTTCAAATAGTCAAACCAACCCTAACCCTAACCCTAATCTTTTTTTTTCTTTCTTTCTTTTTTTTTGGGGGGGGGGCAATGAGGGTTAAATGACTTGCCCACAGTCACACAGTTAGTAAGTGTCAAGTGTCTGAGGCCAGATTTGAACTCAGGTCCTCCTGAATCCAGGGCCAGTGCTTTATCCACTGTGCCACCTAGCTGCCCCCCCCAACCCTAATCTTAACCCTAACCCTAACCCAAGTCCACTCATACTGGCCTACTTTCTACACCTAATACACAAAGTCCCATCTCCTCTCTCCATTTCTCTCTTCTTGCCTGGCATGCACTCCTCTATCATATTCATCTCTCAGAAACCCTGGTTTTTTTTCTTCAAGATTCAGATGAAGAACTTTTAGATCAAGTTTTTCTTGACCCTCCTCTCTCCCCAGTGCCTTGAATTTATGTACATATACGTGTACATACATATATATATACAAAAATAAATATACACACATTCAAGCTTTCCCCACATTAGCACGTAATCTCCTTGAGGATAGGAGACATTTCAGTGTTGTTTTTTTTCAGGGCAGTGAGGGTTAAGTGAGTTGCCCAGGGTCACACAGCTAGTAAGTGTCAAGTGTCTGAGGCTGGATTTGAATTCAGGTCCTCCTGAATCCAGGGCCGGTACTTTATCCACTGTGCCACTTGGCTGCCCCCGACATTTCACTTTTGTCTTTGTATCTTCAGTGCTTACCACAGTACATAGCATATAGTAGACACTTATAAAATACTTGTTGATTGATTGACTAGAAAGGCAAAGAAAACTGACTTAAGTTCCCCAAGAGTCTTTTCCTTCTGGGATGGGGGCATCCTTCTCCTTAGTGGACTAGGGAAGAAACTCAGGACCAACCTGACCTCTTACAGATGTCCTGATCCCCAGTGAGGCACTGACCTGACTTCTACAATGATTCCAGACTGAAACAGATTCTTTAGGCTCTCAGAGACTAGGATGTAGGGAGAGCCAAACAACATTATGATTTTCATACCAGCCTTTGCCAGAACAAAAACTTCTGGACCATCTTTGTGCCCTCAGGGACTCCTAAATGTATGAGCCACCCATACTGTTCTATAACAATTTGGAAGAGACTCAAACCCATAGATACATTCCTAAGGGATTAGCCAGAGACCTTCTGACTTATTTTCTCTTCTGAAAGGTGACTTTTTTCTTTAGAAAAAAAGAAAAGGTAAAGAAATTCTACTGAATATGATTTCTGTCCTTGGATGGTTGAACCAGGTAGTGTGGTGAACTAGTGTAGGGAGGAAGGTGTGTGAAATGTTGCCAAGTTCCAGGTCTCTCAGGGCTGGGAGGGGATAGTAAAGAGTGCCTGAAATTTATGTCATGCTTTAAGGTTACAAGGCAATTTTCTTGCAACAGTTCTGAGGATCCCCATTTTGTGGCTAAAAAACCCTGAGGCTTTGAGAGATTAAGTAATTTACAGAATCATGCATCTAATAAGTGGGATTCAAACTCAGATTTTTCCCTTCTCCAAGTCCAGTTTGCTAGCTCCTAAATCACATTGGATTGGCTTCTTGATATACAAGGAAGGAAGAAAATGACTTAGGAACTATGCTAAATGCTTAAAAAAAATATTATCTTGTTTAATCCTCACAATAACCTGGGAGGTGGGTGCTATTGTTCTGGGGAGGGTTGTGAGACAAATAGCTTCATCCTTGATCAGATGGAGAAAGACCCAAAAGCTGATTTTGCATTGAACTGGATAACCTCTAAGATCTTTTTCATGAACAAGGGCAAGGGCATGGGTTTTTCTAGACCAACTCCCAAATTTTCCCACCTATGGAAGAAATTAGAGAGAAGAAAGAGCTGGGATGTTTCTGGTGGGGATCATACTGGATAAGTTATGGGGGCAGGGGTGGTGTGTCCAGTGACTCTCTGTATGAAAGCATCAGTGTGTATGTGAGAGACCTGGACAAGGTGAGAGAGACAGATGGAAGAGAGGTTGCTGAGTGATGTTGGCAAAGCCGTGGTCTGGAAGCAACAGTGAGGAACAGGGATTATACATCCTCCTCCTCCTGGTCCACTGCATGATGGAGAAAAGAGGAGGAGGGAAGGGAGGGTAGGTGAATAGAGAATGACCACCCAGTATTGGTGAGGGTGGCCAAGGATGGCAGTATTTTCTGGAGAGAGGTAGGATTCTAGTTATTGCCAAAATCAGGGAAGAGGATGAAGTAAAGAGAGACATCTCCATGAAAGGGATTTGTTGTTGTTGTTGTTATTATTATTGCTGCTGCTGCCGCTGTTTTAAACAATAAAAGTAGGGGAGGGTGCCAAAAGGCAAGGTGAGTCATAATATCTTTTGATATTTACTATATTTGAAATGAAAAAAATTCATTACTTTTTAAAAAAGCTTCCATTTTGACCTCGTGGACCCTTTGAAATATTTTTGGGGATTCCTGGGGGTTCTCAGACCATTATTCAAGAACTAGTGGTATATAGGATGGAATGGGGAAGCTAACAGGGCATCTCATTGACTTGCCCAAGGTCATACCTTATTTAGTGCCAGGAAGAGACTAGAATTCACTTCTGACTCCCAGTCCCAATCTACAGGAGCCATAACAGAAAAATAATTCCATAATTGGCCAGTCCAGGCAAGTGATATTTAAAAGTTTTCAAAGCGTTTTCATCGGGTGTTTTCTTTTCCTGGGTTCTGTTGCCAAAAATAAAAGAAGAGGTGAGTGGAAGAGTAGCAGATGTTGAGTTTGAAGTTTTTTAACTGTTTATTCAATCTTCAACCTGGGGGTTTAAAGAGCCTAGAAGGCAAACTATTTGTGTCTGGAGTCTGTGTGAATGTGGTTGTATAAATTCAGATTAAATCTTTTTTTTTTTTTTTTGAGAGAGATACACAGGGCTCAAGGAAATTAATGATGGGGCACACCTAAAGACAGCCCTATAGTCAGGAAAATATTAACTCTTGTTCTATTTTCACTTTGAGGTTTACAAGACAATTTCTTCAAAAGGAATCTGTGAGACCAAGTATGAAACCTATGACCCACTGGTGTCCCAACCACCATGAGCTATAAAGAGTGGATCCCCTGGGGCAGGTTTTCAAGAAGCATGAACCAGGGTCCCATAGAGTGAGGCAGGGATGGGTCACACTCATATCCTTAGAGGGATTGTCCTCATCATGACTCATTAAAGTACTTGTCCCTTTCTCTCATGTACCTCTTTAGAGGCTTATCTACTGCTTGCTTCCTGCTCTAATTTGGCACACTGGCATACTATAAGGTTTCCAGAAGTTCACCAACCCATTCATTTGCTAATACTCTTGCCCTGCTCAAAAAGTTCCCAGGTTCTTACTACCAAGTCCCCTCTACATTCAGAGATAGCATTATTAGTGTTGATTCCCCCATCCCCAAGTTGAGAGGGGAAGAGATGGTTGAAAGCTTCACCTCAGCAAGTGTCTATGTCATTTACTTAGAAACAGAATTTAGGAGCTGGAAGAAAATTTAGATGATACTTAGTATAAATCTCCATTTTATGGATGAGGAAGTTCAATGAAATTAAAAAAACAACCACCACATTTCTAAAGGGCTTTCTATGTATAAGGAAACTGAGGGTCAAAGAGATTAGCATTTACCCAAGATTACACAGATAGTGAGTAGCTGAGCCTAGTTCAATTCAGTTGTTTCCAACTCTTCATGACTTCATTTGGGGTTTTCTTGGCAAAGATATTAGAGTAGTTTGCCATTTCATTTTCCAGCTCATTTTACAGATGATGAACTGAGACGAACAGGGTTAAGTGACTTGCCCAGGGTCACACAGTAAGTGTCTGAGGACAGATTTGAATTTAGGTCTTCCCAACTCCAGGTCCAGTGCTCTAGCCACTGGGCCACCTCACTGCCTTTGGTGGAATGGGGACTCTATTTCTCCAATAGACAGATAGTATTCAGCCACACTGGAGCTCAAGTCTGCATCATCAAGTACAATTGAGAACTGAAGTATTAATATCCTCGGATTTGATCTAGTATAATTGAGATAGCACCAGATTTGGAGTAAAAACTCAAAACATTAAAAAACTCCGGGTTCAAATCCTTGCTTTGTTCCTTTAGCACTTCCATGACCTTGCATAAAGTAACTCCCCCATCTGGACCTCAATGTTTTCAGCTATAAAATAATTTTGTTGGACTAGAGTATCCTTCCTCTTCAGCTGTAAATTCTATGCTTTTATGTTCATTGATGGTTGCCCAAAGTCTTCTAGAAAAGTTGTTTTGTGTATAGGGATGCTGGAAATTTTATTAGTTTTATTTTGTTTATATGGCTTATATCTGTTGAAATTTACTGCGTAGGTAATCAAGACTAATAAAATGTTAAAATATTGATTTATTAATTATTTTTAAATAATAATAAACTGATTACATGTTAACATAAAAACATTTTTTGGAAATTATTTTTCAAAAGAGAAAATAATTATTGAGAACAGTGGCTTCATTTAATCTATATTTGAAAATTTCTTTGATGTTTGACTTAGTAGAAGACAGTTGGATTAATTTTTTAAATTATTTTTTGGGGGGGTTGGGCAATGAGGGTTAAGTGACTTGCTCAAGATCACACAGCTAGTAAATGTCAAGTGTCTGAGGCTGGATTTGAACTCAGGTCCTCCTGAATCCAGGACTTGTGCTCTATCCACTGAGCCACCTAGCTGCCCCCAGACAGCTGGATTCTTATACATCCTTCTGCATTTAATCTACTGCAGTATATTGTTCTGGTTATAGTATATGAAGAAAATCTGGCCTCATATCATTGTATAGTTGGAAAAGGAAGATTATTTTAATAGGTAGATAGTATCCTACAATTCACTAATTAATAAATATGTAAAATAATAATAATAGCATAGTGGGGGGTTGGGCTAACCAATCTTTCAGATAGATCCCTTCAAACTATAATATTCTTTACATCCATAATTCCAATGGCTCCCATATTAAAATAATGTTTCATTTCCCCCAATTACATGTAAAAACAATTCTTAACATTCTTTGTTTTGTTTTGAATTCCAAATTCTATCCTTCCTTCCTTCCTCTCCCCCATTTCTGAGACAGTAAGCAATCTGATATAGGTTATACATGTACAATCATGCAAAACATTTCCATATTAGTAATTTTGTCAATCCCCTTACGTTTTGAGTGTTTTATAGTTAACCAAGCACTTATGTATATTAAGTCATTTGGATAAGACAGGTGTCTAAATTAATTTGTTTTCTACAAAGAATTATGATTCTGAATTAAGAAATGAGCTCTATTCAGTCAATTTAAACGTAAGAACATTCCCTCCTCCTCGCCCCCCCAAAGTTGTAACCAGCCTATGGAGACTGGAGATTTGCATTTATGTGCCAAATTTACTCACAGAACTTGTAATAACTGCAGCAGGATAAAAATGAAAGAGTTTAGCACCCAGTTAACAAGCATAATTATTTCAAATAGGAAGCTACTACATGGGGTGCTATATTGAACACTCCCATGTTATCCTTTTCTCCTCAGCTTCCATGTGTGGTAATCTCTTCAATAATGGCCTTGAGCTAGTCTCATGGAGCTCTGTACTTTGCTCCTTACCCCAGCTGAGGGTTGTCTTCCAAGCCTTGGAATGGTTTGTGGTGCTTATCCTGGGCAAAAGATTCTGACATTCGACTATTTTGTTGTCTCAGGTAATGATGTGTATCAGGGCAAATACTCCAATTTCTTTGAGGAGTTTCTCACTTTGCTATGACCAGTTAGGACAAGGACTTGGAAAGGCTGTCAAAAAAGCACAAGTAAGAGTGGCTCTTAACTGTAAGTGTAAGGACAAATTTTTGGGGCCACATCTTTGTCTGGATAGGCAAATACTCTCCTGGACTATACCATGCAGAAGACTTTATTGTAAAGAATGCATTCATTAACAGAAGACCTGAAAGTGATTTCCTGGTGGTATAGACAAAATGTGGGATCTGAGATTGAAGGAGAATGAGAAAGTGATTGTACTTTGGGCTGTAGCCCAGGCTTGTTTACCCCCCTTGCTGCTTATTGGCACTAGATTTATGTCCCATGGGGATTCATGATATTAGCTAATAATAGCTAACATTTATATAGTGGCAGGCACTTCACTAAGTGCCTTTTAATCATTATCTCATTTGATCTGCTGAACAATCCTAGGAATTAGGTACTATTATTATCACCCCATTTTACAGATGGAGAAACTGGCCCAGTGTCACGCAGTTAGTAGGTCTTTCCAACTTCAGGCTGGGTTCTCTATCCGCTGTGCTACCTTAGCTACCCCTGATTAGTGTTTGGAGCTTTTTCAGTGCTGGGATTGCAGGGCTACATAGGTACAACCAGCTGACTGATGAACAGCATAGCTTCCAAAATCCTGGAGTCCCAGCGTCACGATCAGTGCCAAAGATCTTGTCCTGTTTGTCCTTGTAGCCATGACGAAAGGCATCACTGAGATCTTCCTCAGCCCTCTCCAGTGACTTCGTGGCAAAACAGAACAAAGCAAACTGTCTACTGTACCCGCTTTCAGGGGTTGGGAAGTTTGGGATGAGATAAAGAACATTTGGATTGACGCTCCCACATCTCAGGAGTAAAAATAGTGAAAATGGGGGCAGCTAGGTGGCGCAGTGGATAAAGCACCGGCCCTGGATTCAGGAGGACCTGAGTTCAAATCCGGCCTCAGACACTTGACACTCACTAGCTGTGTGGCCCTGGGCAAGTCACTTAACCCCCATTGCCCTGCAAAAAAAAAAAATAGTGAAAATAGACTCTGACCACAAAGGAACATTTTACCTTGGGGGCTGGAGATCAGCAGTGATTGGAATGTAGCATTCTAGGATTCTTGCATCAAGTTCTCCTGGACTTAATCATGATTTTTCTTTTTAAAAAATTAATTTATAATTTATGGAATAAAATGAGAATTTCCATAATGTATAATAAAAAAGATGATTATATGTGAAACTGCAAATTTACTATGTACAACTTGCCATTCCTTTCAAATATACAACAGAATTATCATGTAAATTTCTTTTTTCCCCCTTTTCTTTCTTCCCTACCATCTAGATAGAGATGGTAGAGATGGCTACCCCCTAGGTAAAGATGGCTACCATTAGGCACAAAAGGTACATATATGTAAAATTACTCTATACATCTATGCATCAGTTCTTTTTCTGGATGCAGAGGGCATCTTTCTTCATATGTCCTCTATAGTTAATTTGGATACTTATAAAAGTCAAAATAACTTATTTGCTCAAAGTTGTTCTTAAAAAATATGACTGTCAGTGTAGAAAGTGTTCTCTTGGTTCTCATTTCACTCTTCATTATTTTGTGCAAGTCTTTCCATGTCTTTTTTTTTCTAAAATCATTGAGCTCATCATTGTTCATCACACAGTAGTATTCCATTACAATCATATATCACAACTTGTTTAGCCATTCCCCAATTGATGGGCATACCTGCCATTTCCAGTTTTTTGCCACCATAAAGAGAGCTGCTATAAACATGTTAGAACATACAGGTTCTTTTCTTTTTTCCCTAATCATCTTTGGAAATAGACCAAGTAGTGGTATTGCTGGGTCAAAGGGCATATAAGTAGTTTACTAACTCTTTGGGCATAATTCCAGGTTGCTCTCCAAATAATCTAATTAAATTGTTTAACTATGAATTTGAGGTCTAAGTAAATGTTGACAGCTTAGATAGAGCAGAGAGTGATTAGTGGGTGGGTGGGTGAAATCCAAGCCAATAATTAATAAACAACAATTTTAAGGTAATTCTTAGACCCAGTATATACTAGAGAGGGTTTTAGTACTAGGTGATTGAAGAAAGATCTGCTTATAGTACAAATTGTTCTTAGTTGTCCCCAGGTTCCTATGACAGGAGCCTGTCCCTATGATCCTGACTGCTGACAGGACCAATCAATTACATAGGTAACAATGGTATTCTACTATCTTCCCTATTATTGTAAAGGACAACACCATCCTCTCTGTCCCTCAAGCTCACAGCCTAGAAGTCACCTTGGATTCCTTACTCTCTCTCACTCTCCAAACCCAAATCCTGTCGATTTCACCTTTTTTTTTTTTTTTTTTGGTGGGACAATGAGAGTTAAGTGACTTGCCCAGGGTCACATAGCTAGTAAGTGTCAAGTGTCTGAGTCCAGATTTGAACTCAGGTCCTCCTGAATCCAGGGCCGGTGCTTTATCCACTACCTAGCTGCCCCTTTGATTTCACCTTTGCACCATCTCTTGCTTCTCTGCCACTGCCACCCCTTCCTGCTGCAGCCTTCATTATCTCATGTCTGGACTATTGCAATACCTGCTGGTGCTTCTGTCTGCCTCAAGTCTCTCCCCACTCCAATCCATTTTCAATTCAGCCACTAAAGAGATTTTCCTAAAATTCAGTTCTGTCTGATCATGACCCACGCCCCCACACACACTCCCTTACTCAAAGAACTCCAGTGGCTTCCTATTGCTTCCAGTATCAAATACAAAAGGCTCTGTTTGGCATTTGAAGTCCTTCATGACCTAACCCCCCTGTTACCTTTCCAGCCTTCTTATACCTCACCCTCCAATAGGTACTCTTCAATCCAGTGACACTGGCCTCTTGGCTATTACATGAACAAGACACTCCATCTCTCACTCCTGACATTGTCCCTAATGCCTAGAATCCCTTCTCTGCTCCAACTACTGACAATCCAAGCTTTTTTAAGGCCCAATTAAAATCTCACCTTCTACAGGAAGCCCTCCTGTCTTAATCCTATTCAACCTGTCTTAATAAAAGTACCTTCCCTCTCTTGAACATTTTTATTTATCTTGTATATGGTTTCCTGGAGTGGTTTGCCATTTCCTTCTCCAGATGAGGAAACTGAGGCAAAGAGGGTTAAGTGATTTGCCCAAGGTCACACAGATAGTAAATGTCTAAGACCAGATTTGAACTCAGGTCTTCCTGACTCCAGGCCTGGTACTTTCTCCACTTTGCCACCTTGCTGTCCTATGATCTAATCCTGGCTCTGCAACTGATTATCTGTGGGAGCTTTCTGCGTCTCAGTTTCCTCATTTGAAAAATGAAAGATCATAAATTTAGAGCTAGAAGGGATCTTTGGAAGCCATAAGAAAACTGAGGCCCATAAAGATAAAGTCACTTGCTCAGAGTCGCAGATGGTTATTAGTGAACCCAGGTCCTTTGATTCCCAAAGTAGTTTCTTTCTACTGTACCACACTGTACTACATTTCTCTAGATTGGACTAGATGATCTCTACTCAAGTAATAACTGCCTGGAAATAAAGAAGTTCTAATGTAGTACCAACTATTTTTGTCCCCAAGATCTGTCAGTGAGTTTGAAGCTTCTCCCAGGCCCTCTTGTTTCTGTTGCTTTCCCTCTGTTAATTATTTCTTTTTTATCCATTATATAGCTTGTATCCATATGTATTTTTTGCACGTTGTCTTGCCCGTTAGATTGTGAGCTCCCGGAGGGCAGCGACTGTGAATTTGCCTCTTTTTGTTCCCCAGAATGTTTAGTACGTGCCCTTAAATGTTTATTGATTGACTGACTGACCTAACCACCTCCGGATATCAGTTTTCTTTGCCGACAAAGTAAGGCATTGCAGTTCTAACATCACAAGGGTGTGTCTAAAGTTAACCATTTCTGATAACAATCCATGAAAATGCAAAGAGTTAAGAGTTAAGAGTTAAGAGGGCAATTAACAGGAACTTTGAAAGCTGTTTCCAAGGTGAATGTTTTATACTTGGTAATGTGTGTTTTGTATTTGAATACGGTTTGATTACTTCCTGGTCTCTCCTGTGCTGACTTTCCCTTTGGAGTGCTTTCCTCAAGATCCAAAGGCTGTCTTGTTTGCAGATTATGTAATAACATCCTCTCAACATCCCAGAGGGCAGTTTAGGGTCCACACTAATCTGTCATCTGTTTTGCACCTTTTGGGAACCACTGTGAGGCAAACTGGACCAGCAGAAGTGGGTGAACATTGACCTGTGACCAGGGCTTCAACAAGATAGCCAAGACTTTCCTTCCAGTTTTGTATCAGTTTAAAGTTTCCACCAAAGAAGTTACCACCACTCTAGACTAGGAAAGTCACATTGAAATTGGAGAAGAGTAGAAAGTGTGGGGAAAATTCAATTTTGTTACTGTGTCATATATTCTTCCATTTGTGATAGAGGGCATTCACAAGATCATGGAAAGAAGTGGTCTAGAATCTCATCAAGAAAGAAAGAGGAAAACATTGTATGCTGATTTTTACCTGTTTTTTCTTTCTGCATCTGAAAGTCAGTCTACCTCGACGTTATCTATAATGGCAAGTGATTAGATAATGGAAAGAAAAGTCTTCCTTAGTCACTGATTATTCCTTGCACAAACTCTCACTGGGGCAGTGAGAAGTGAAGGCTCCCTACAAGGAAGAGAAATGCATTACAAGGGGAATCCTTTTCTTCCTCCTCCCCATTCTCCTCCTTGCCTTCCCTCTCCTCCTCTCCTTCCTCCTCTTCTTCCTATTCCTCCTTTTTTCTTCTTCCTCCTCTTCTTCCTTCTCTTTCTCTTTCCCCTCTGCCTCTTTCTCCCCTCCCTCTTCCTTTGTGTTGTTTGTATCTCATTCTGTTAAATTTTGGTGTGTTAGGTGGGGCATTGCTTTCTAATGATTGGGGAGGGAAGGAAATGAGCATTTATCAGGTGTCTACAATGTGCCTCGAACTGTGCTAGGTGCTTTACAAATATTATATCATTTGATCCTTACCCTGTAAGGTAGTTGCTATTATTATCCCATTTTTTTTTAAGTTGAGGAAACTGAGGTCACTAGAAGTTGTGTGACTTGCCCAAGGTCACACAGCTAGTATCAGAAACCAAATCAAAACAACAACAAGATATATTGTTTTTTGATGGGGGGGGTGGGGTGGGGAGGCAGGGCAGTGAGGGTTAAATGACTTGCCCAGGGTCACACAGCTAGTAAGTGTCAAGTGTAAGAGGCCGGATTTGAACTCAGGTCCTCCTGAATCCAGGGCTAGTTTTATCTACTGTGCCACCCAGTTGCCCCTAGACCACGATTTCTTAAACTTTTTCCTCTCACAACCCCTTTGTGCCTGAGAAATTTTTACACCACCCTGATTATTTAGGTATATGAAATGGGTATACATAAACTTTTACTGTCTCCAAATTTTTTGAGATGCCCTAAGTTCCTTGATCCCACATGGTGTTGCAACCCATGGTTTAAGAAACTTTGCTATAAACCATGTCAGAACAATCAGTTGAAGGAAGTGTAGTCATTTACCCTGGAGAAGATTGGATATGGGAACAATTGTTGTTTGGTTGTTTTTCAGTTGTATACAACTCTTTGCCTCCATTTGGGGTTTTCTTTGCAAAGATACTGGAGCGGTTTGTCATTTCCTTCTCCAGTTGATTTTGCCTATGAGGAAACTGAGGCAAACAGAGTTAAATGACTTACCCAGGATCACACAGCTAGTAAGTGTCTGAGGACAGATTTGAACTCAGAAAGATGAGTCTTGGTGAAGGTGGGAAAAGGGTAGAGTTTTGGGGGAGTGATTATCAGTATATGAGACAGCATATGAGGCTCAGGAGTTTTTTTTGTTTGGTTGTTTGGTTTGTTTTTTTTTTGTTTTTTTTTTTTAGCATCAGTTGGCAGAACAACTTGGCAGCTTGCTGTTTCCCTCCCTGTGTTCTACCACCTGGTTCCTGCAGGAACAAAATGAAAGGCATTGAGCCATTTTGTGCCATGTGAAGAGAAGGCGCATTGCTAATCTTAGAGCCAAATTATCTTGATCTAGAAATTCAGAAATCAGTAAAGTTATCAGTAGTGACTGGCTGTGTGACCTTGGGTAAGTCACAATCTCTTTGGGCAGAAGTTTCCTCATCTGTAAAATTAAACAACTGGACTGGACAAACCTTCCTATGGTTCCTTTGTCCTAAATTCTTTAAGTTTTCCACTCATTCAATAATATTAATCCCATTAATTTGGCACCAATAATAATAGCTGATATTTATATGGTGCTTCAAAGTTTGCTTTATTATCTCGTTCGAATCTCACAACAACTCTGTATTATTTATTTATTTATTTATTTTTGGTGAGGCAATACTTGCCTAGGGTCACACAGCTAGTAAGTGTTAGGTGTCTGAGGCTGGATTTGAACTCAAGTCCTCCTGACTCCAGGGCTAGTGCTCTATCCACTGCACCACCTAGCTGCTCCCAACAACCCTGTATTGTTAATACTAGAGGTATTATTATGCCTATTTTCCTTGTGAAAAACCTGAGACTCAGAGAAGGAAAATGATTTACCTATGGTAACACTGATAGTAGAGGCAGCTAGGTGGCTCAGTGGATACTGCTGGGCCTGAAGTCAGGAAGACCTGAATTCAAATCTAGCCTCAGATAAGTTACTTAACCTCTATTTGCCTTAATCCAGTAGAGAAGGAAATAGCAAACCACTATGGTATCTTTGCCAAGAAAACCTCATGGACAGTGTGGTACATGGGGTCATGAAGAGTTGTACACAGCTGAACAACAACACTGATAATAAATGGCTGAGATAAGGTTCAAGCGTGGATCTTCCTAACACCAAGTCACACCTTCTAATCACCATGCCATGCTTCTTATTACTAAAAGTAATAATAACCCTGAGCTAAAATCTTGTTTGAATAATCTTTTTGGATGTTAGGTACTACACGAGTGCATTAGCTCTTTGAGATCACTTGGAAACCCATTGGTATCATGCTGAATGAGCCAAAGTTTCCATTTATCTGTTGACAAGATACACAAGATCATAGTTGCTTTCCTTTGACCTTTTGCCACCCCCCTCCAATCTTCCTCCCTCCCCCTTCCTTCCTTCCTTCCTTCCTTCCTTCCTTCCTTCCTTCCTTCCTTCCTTCCTTCCTTCCTTCCTTCCTTCCTTCCTCCTCCTTCCTTCTTCTTCCTCCCTTTCTCCCTCCCTCCCCTCCCTCCCTCCCTTCCTTCCTTCCTTCCTTCCTTCCTTCCTTCCTTCCTTCCTTCCTTCCTTCCTTCCTTCCTTCCTTCCTTCCTCCCTTTCTTCTTTCCTTCCTCCCTCCCTCCCTCCCTCCCTCCCTCCCTTCCTTCCTTCCTTCCTTCCTTCCTTCCTTCCTTCCTTCCTTCCTTCCTTCCTTCCTTCCTTCCTTCCTTCCTTCCTTCCTTCCTCCCTCCCTCCCTTCCTTCCTTCCTTCCTTCCTTCCTTCCTTCCTTCCTTCCTTCCTTCCTCCCTCCCTCCCTCCCTCCCTCCCTCCCTCCCTCCCTCCCTTCCTTCCTCCCTCCCTCCCTCCCTCCCTCCCTCCCTCCCTCCCTCCCTTCCTTCCTTCCTTCCTTCCTTCCTTCCTTCCTTCCTTCCTTCCTTCCTTCCTTCCTTCCTTCCTTCCTTCCTTCCATCCCTTTAGCTCTGAATTTCTCTGAATTTCCATTATTTCTCACCTCCTGGACTTTCCTCCAGTTTGAAATCAGGAAGAAAATTTGTTTACCCAGTTCCTCTTTGACCAGTAGGTGAATTCAAACCAGTTTTCCTATAACTAGACCCACCAATTGAGTATATTTAATTTCAGGGATTTTCCTAAGAAATGAAACTTGGTGAGTGATAAAATGATAGGAAGTGAGGAATGTTATGTCCTCTACTTCCAAGAGTTGTCTGCTCCATTCATCAGTGCTCTCTACACCTAAATAAATATACCTTTGCTCAAGAGTGAGGACCTTTCAGAAGATTTGAAGAGTGCTACAATATAGGGAGGAATCTGGCGAGAATAACTATAGAACTCCTTTGTCATTTCCTAGCCAAGAATATAGAACATTAGAAAGGACTAAATGATTGATAAACCTTAAAGGGTTATGGATTTTTATACTCCAAGGAACTGGGATTCCATCAGGATAGGTACTCTACCCCTGCCCTGCAGAACTACAGATAACCCTTCTGTGATTTACTAGATTGTCAAGAGCCTCTCTGAACAGAGCTAAGTCAGTTCAAGGCTTTCCAGCTTGGTAGAAACCTGCCAAACCTTTTCCTCCACTAGATTACTTGAACAATCCAGGCTTACTTCCATGCCACAATGAGAGGCAACAGAATCAGAATCAGATTTTAGTGGGATAAAGATATCTAGATCTAGATAGATAGATCTATAGATAGATGTACATATACATATACATGTGTGTGTATACATATTTAAATATACATATATATATATGTAAATGCAAGCTATTACGCCTCTAACTAGCATTTCTCTATTGACAAACATTCATTTAACATTAAGCTAGAGGGGCAGCAAGGTGGCGCAGTGGATAGAGCACCAGCCCCAGAATCAGGAGTACCTGAGTTCAAATCCAGCCTCAGACACTTAACATTTACTAGCTGTGTGACCCTGGGCAAGTCACTTAACCCCAATTGCCTCACTAAAAACAAACAAACAAAATATTAAGCTGGAGATACACAGACATCAGTGAAATAGTCTTTTTGCTCAAGAAGCTTAAATTCTGTAAGGGTAGTTAACAGGAAATCTATTATTTATTTCAATGGCTAATAATGATAATCATAAATATTGTATCTCAGTTATTTATAGTACTTAATATTTGAGAGGTAGGTTACATGCATTATATCATTTGAGTCTCACAATAATCCAGAGAAGTAAGGATGACAGACATAATTAACTAACTTGTGCTCTTCTGACTGTTTTAGGGAAGTGGTTGAAACTGATCCCCCTACTTTTTCTGCCCTAAGCATCCATTTCCCAAAGAGTCTTTCTGATGCTTGCAAGGAGGGGCTAGCACCCCACTTGGGGGTGTGTGTGAGGAGGGGAGGTTCTGGTGAGTATGGCACCTGCTGGTTGCCATGGTAACAAGATTTTTCACCCCCACCTCCTGCCCTCCACCATAATAGAGCTTCTTCCGCTTTCTTGGGGAAGAACCAGCCTCAGCAACGCTGATAGACTTCTCACACTTTAGTGTGTTTCTGCATTTGGTTACTAGGTGCACCACTGGAACTTTTGATGTTATTTGGCAACGTTTGGAAACAAGACATGGCTTGCATGCCATGAAAGCCAGGATGTGCGCATCCAGACAACAAAATGGCACTGAGTACTTACCCTTCTCCAGGGTCTCTTAAAACACAAAGCAATGTTTTATTTCTATACAAATCCTTGGACTCAAAAGGGTTGCTGGCTGAATGAAAGGAAAGAGGGTGTAATTAACACTCTCCAACTTGAATAGGACTTAGTGGCGTGGAGATTTGCCATGACAGCTTGTCTCCTTTATGCAGTTCTGGGATTTCATGGGAGTTTTGATATTCGACTATCTTATTATGCACTGGAATAGCTTAGGCAAATGACTGGATGTCACAAACTGGTAGAATGCGGGGGCTGGGACAAGCTTTAAAGATCAGTGTATCCAACCCTGCTAGACTCCAGGAAGCGGAGGCCCAGAGCAGTTGAGGTCATACAGCTAGTCAATCTGGAAATCTGGGTTCTAGTTAGCAATTCAACAGATAGTAAAATTTGTCTTGTACACATCCTTTTTAAAAAAATCTGTTTTATTGATGCCTTTAGCTTTTACATTGTATTAATTTCCAAATATGGTACCACCACTATTCAGGTTGTCCATTGAACAATTAGGCTGTTCATTAGTCTTTATTCTTGCCACACGGCTGATCCGCCTACTTTTCCAGTAGTATTTCCTTGTTTGAAGTCCCCTATTCTGCTTCTCTTGAGCAATTATTTCTTGGTCAAGTGTTGCAACCTACTTATGACTACTGTGAAACTCTTCATTGCCCTTCTGGTGATCCTCAACATCTCATAGCTTAAGGTAAATTATATTTAGTATTATAGGATTGAAGATTTAGAGTGTACATTTGGGTATATCTACTCAGTGGGAGAACGCGCATGCTTTTTGGTGATGAAGAACCAAAATGGGAACATTTTCTAGGGTTGTTTTTTTTGTTTTTTTTTGTTTTTTTTACTGGAGGAAAATATGGCCCCAGTATAAATGGGGCAAAGGGAAATTCTCCATATTCATGGATCCACTTAGAGCCATAACTAGTGGAAACTGCACCTGGGACCACGTCAGTTCGGGAGAGCAAAGCAGTCTAAAGCACACCATGGCTGGTGGTGTAGTGAGGGTGGGGAAGGGCAATAAAGGACAATTCCACTATGGGTGTAATTACACTAGCAGGGGCTGCCAATCACCCAGAAGGTCCCACAAGGGTGGAAGAACTCTATGCTTCTGGAGGACCTAGAGGGATAATGTAGAAATGACTGTCACCAAAGGGAGGAAGCTCTCCCCCTGTGTAGACACCCTGAGGTAGGGGGTGTTCCCATAACAGTTACGGCTCAGTCTTTTGCTAACTTTCCTACTGGATGCTGTCCAGATCCTCCCTTATTTTCATTTTGAGATAAGTCGGGGAATCCTATTAGAGAGAAGTTCTTGTCTACGGCACAATCTTCCAGAGACTGTCAATGAAATAGGCACTAATGCAGAAATCATGACACTCCAGAGAATTTCCCCTTCATTTAGTAGGATTTTTGTTGCATTAAATCACCCAGAGCAGGCTATTTATGTAGTACCGAATTAAAGGATCATAAATAATGCTGTACACATTCCTTTTCATTGAAAGTCAAAGGAAGGGCAGCTTCTTCTCTTTTGTTTTATTCCTCTCTCATAGGACTCCTTAGTAACACCATTGTTTTGTTTGGATCTATTCTAAAGCACAGGCCCAACTCTTTGTCAGAGATTGAACAAGTGATTTCACTGGTATAGGGAAATCCTGGGTGAGAAAACTCACTTTGCCAATGCAGCTTAGCACCTTTTTCTGCAACTTATAGTCTTAAAGTTGTCCAGTGACTTGGCGGGAGTCACACAGTCAGCATATGTCAGAGGCAAGAGTTGAACCTTTCTAGGCTTGGAGACCAGTTGTGCGTCAGATACACCAGGCTGCTTCTGGGTGTCAGATAAGCTGCTCCAAATACAAGTGGCAGTGAGAGCACCAAGAACTTTGCTTTAATGTGTTCCCTCTCCCTTCCCCACCCCATGGTGATTTTTAAAAGGCTATAAGAAATGATACTCCCAAGAGACACAGGTCAAGTAGGAAGAAGGAAGGAAGAAAGGAAGGAAGGAAGAAAGAAAGGGAGGAGGGAAGAAAGGAAGGAAAGAAGGAAGGAAAGGGAAACAGAGAGAGAGAGGAAGGAGGGAAGGGAGGAAGGAAAGAAGAAAGGAAGGAAGGGAGGAAAGATGAAATGCTTGCTGCATTTCAAAGTCTATATGCTAAAGAAATAAAGTTAAAAGGGAAAAGACTATTGTACCAAAAATGCTAAGAACTACTCAATTTCTTTTTGAGCTAATTTTCAAGTCCCGCAAGAAAACCAGTCTTGTTATCTTGTTATATGTATAAGTGATCATTCATGACCAAACCAAAGATAGTGAGGCTCCCAGAAGATAAAATGGACAATTTTGACAACATAAAATTTTAAGTTTTTATACAAACAGAACTAATGCAGCTAAAATTATAAAGGAAATAGTTAACTGGGAGCTAGGAATTTATCTATCTATTATCCATCAATCCATCCATTCATCTATTCATTCATTTATTTGTTTGTTTATGGTCTAGGATAAGTACTGCAAAATATATTGTCATGAAAGAGAACGTTAGTTGGGGTAAAGACCAAAACAGAGATCTCCATGACACTAGATCAAGGCCATTGCTGAGGGGGTACTGTACACAGAAGCTGGAGAAGGCACGATAGAATGGGAGAGTTCAACACAGGCCCCTATTTAGTAGCTTCCTATTTTAACTAATTATACTAACTGGGTGATTGGTTTTTTTTTGTTGTTGTTTGTTTGTTTGTTTAGTTAGGCAGTTGGGGTTAAGTGACTTGCCCAGGGTCACACAGCTAGTGAGTGTTAAGTGTCTGAGGCCGGATTTGAACTCAGGTACTCCTGACTCCAGGGCCGGTGCTCTATCCACTGCGCCACCTAGCTGCCCCCGTGATTTTTTTTTTTTTTTTACGTTAAAATTGGCTGGAAAAAACTCATCTCAATTCAGATAGATGATTCTTAAATAAATTTCAACAACAACTCCAATCAAAACCGTGTTTATTAAATGATCCGCTATGTGTTAGGTGTTGGAGAAGGAAAAAGAAAGTTATAAATCCTTCTCTCAAGATATTTAGATTCTACTGAATAAGTACATAAAAGTTATAATCTGGTACCATATTCTGGTTGTTCTGGAGTGACTATGAACACATACTGATATCTATAGAAATCCACAAATCCGAAAGGGATCTGTGCTTTTCTCGGTGTGAGGAATCTCCCTCTTCATTGATTTAGAAGGAACCTCAGAGATCATGTAGTCTAATACCTTTCATTTTACTGATGGTGAAACTGAGGACTGGGAACCCAGTTAAGTGTCAGAGGCAGGATTTGAACCCAAACCTCCTTGACTTTAAACCATGTTTACTATACCTATACTCTAATAAAAAAAAAATCCAAACAAAATTCCATTGAAACAGGGTCATGTTCTAAAGTAGATGATGATGTGAGACCTTATTTTCTGATGCATAAGTCACTCCTTGGCTGTTAGTCAGTCAGGTGCTTTTGCAGACATAATCGTTGCTTCATTTCTTAAGGGATCCATTTAGTGCATTGTTAAATTTCTGACTATATCCTTTTTTTTTTTTTGTCTTGGGGGGGGCAGGGCAATGAGGGTTAAGTGACTTACCCAGGGTCACATAGCTAGTGTCAAGTGTCTGAGGCTGGATTTGAACTCAGGTCCTCCTGAATTCAAGGCTACCTTGTTGCCCCCTTGACTATATTTTAACTACACATGGGTTTCAATTGCAACTCAGTTACTCTCTGTGTGATACTCTCTTCTTTGAGCCTGTTTCCTTGACTGAAAAAATGAGTAGATTTAGAGCAGATGAACTCTAAAAGTTATTTAGAATGCTAACTCTTTGATCTTATGATCTGTGTAATAACTGGAGTCCCATTTTATACCTGGCATAAAATGTATGTTATCAAAAGGTAGTTGAGGAGTTAAGCAACTCCGTGCTTATCAGGGTGGGAGAAGGAGGTGAGGAGTCACCATGCTATCCTTTGAAAGCTTCCTACATACTTCTTTCTGTCTCTGTGTCCCTCACAAGAGTGAGAGAAAGAAACAACTTTCAGGATAACTTAGGCTACCTCTGCAGCAGAGGGCAGCTAAGGTCAGTGGCTCAGAGCCTCAGCCTCAGGCTGGGGAGAAGGCAAATGTAACATTCTCATTGCCAATTCCAATCCAGTTCAGCAAACAAGTCTTATCCTGTTGCTTCTAGGTCTACGGCACTCTGAACCCAGTCCTTTCCTACATTTTCACTGTCACCAAGTTCAGGCTTGTGTCACTTGGACCCTCGGAATGGATTCCCTTTTGACTGGTCTCCCTTTCTCTAGCCTTTCCCAACTCCAACCCATTCTGCACACAGCTGCCCTGATCCTTCCTAAGCCACAGGTTTGACCATGCCACTCCCCTGGCCAACTCTTTTGCTGCTTCTAGATGCCCAGCAAACAATATAAATTCCTTAGCCTGGCATTTAAGATCTGCCACAATCTGGCTCCAGCCCACCTTTTCCAGCTTAATTTCACATTACTCTTCTTCACACTCTGTTTTTCAGCCAAATTAGACAAGTTGATATTCTGGATCAGGCAGGGACCATTTTGTTTTTGTTTGTGTATACTCACTACCAGGTCAACAAAGATTTAATATGTACTGTGTAAGTGTCAGTCACTGTGCTAAGCACTGGGGAAATAAAGAAAGGCAAACACAGTCCTTGTCTTCAAGGAGCTCACATTCTTTTTATTTATTCATTCATTCATTCATTCATTTAAACATTTTATTTTATTTTCAATTTGCAGAACAAAGCAAGCAGTTTCATAACACAGTACAATAAAAAGATGATTGCACACAAAACTGCACATCTGCTATGTACAACTTGCTCTTCCCTCCAAATATACAACAAAGTTATCATGTGAATTTCTTTTACTTCCTCTTTTTCTTTCCTCCCCCCAGAGATGGCTACTATTAGAAACAAATATATATGTATGTATGTATGTATAATATGTGTATAATACACACATATATGTATAATTATTCTATATACTTCTATTTGTCAGTTAATTTATTATTAATTTATTTTTGTTTGTTTTTTAAGGGGTAATGAGGGTTAAGTGACTTACTCAGGGTCACACAGATAATGTGTCAAGTGTCTGAGGCCAGATTTGAACTCAGGTCCTCCTGAATCCAAGGCCAGTGCTTCATCCACTGCGCCACCCAGCTGCCCCTATTCATTTATTTTTAACATTCATTAAAATTTTTTTTTCAAATTCTCTCCTTCCTTTCTTGTCATCTTCAACCCATTGAGGAGGCAAGAAATGTGATATCAATTATACATGTTAAATCATAAAAAATATATTTCCATATTCGCTATGTTGCAAAACAAAAATTTAAAGCAAGAAATATAAAGAAAGTGAAAAAAAAATCTGTTCAATCTGCACACACTTCATCAGTTAAGGAGCACAATCTAATGGGGGAGACAACATGCAAAGAACCATGAACAGATTGGATATTTACAGGGTTATTTGGAGAAACGTCATTATTTAAAGAAGGCGCTAGCATTGTGGGGAACCGGGAAAGTTTCTTGTTGAGGTGGGGATTTAATTGAGACTTGAAGGAAGCTGGGACAGCTAGGTGGTACAACCCCGGTTGCTTCTTTTCCTCCTCCTCCCTACCCCCCCCCTCCCAAAGAAAAGAAGAAAAAAGAATTGAAGGAATCCAGGAAGTGGAGACTATATAGGAAAACATACCAGGAATGGGGACTGGAGAGTGAAAACTCCAGAAAGGAATGTCTTGTCAAAGGACAAGCAAGGAGGCCAGTGTCCTTGGATTGTACAGTAGCATAGGCTGGTGGAGTAGATTATACGAAGAGTAGAAAGCAAGGCAGGGGCCCGGTTGGAAAGGATTTGAAAAACCAAACAGAAGATTATAAATTTATCCCGGAGATAATAGGGAACGATTGGAGTTTATTAGGTGGGGTTGGTGGTGACATGACTAGACCTTGGATTTAAGAAGAAAACTTTGGCAACTGAATGGAGTATAGATCGAAGTGGGGAGAGGCAAGGCGACAAAGCAGCAAGCTATAGCGCTGGTCCAGGTCTGAGGTGATGAGGAGGCCCTAAGTGAAGCAGTGGCGGCAGCGTCAGAAGAGAGAAGGGTGTATACAGGCGAGATATCCTGAAGGTAGAACCCACGGGATTTGGTGATAGATTGAATATTGGGGGAGGGGAGGGGGGGGGACAAGTGAAAGGGAGTGAGGAGTTGGGGATGACACCCAGGTCGGCAGCCTGAGTGCCTTGGTAGGATGGTGGTGCTCTTGACACCATAGCACTGGACACATTATGTTCTTGTTGAGTCTTTTCAGTCGTGTCCAACATTCCGTGACCCCCTTTGGGGTTTTCTTGTTAGAGATACAGGAGTGGTTTGCTATTTCCTTCTTCAGCTCATTTTACAGACGAGGAAACTATGGCAAACAGGGTTAAGTGACATGTCCAAGGTCACCCAGCTAGTAAGTGTCTGAGGCCAGATTTGAACTCAGGTCTTCCTGTCTCCAGGCTTGCCAATTTATCCACTGTGCCACCTAACTGTTCTACCTAACACATAGTAGGTGCTTAATAAATGCTTGTTGAATGATTTCCTTTCCCCTTTCTCCCAGTATGGTAGAGCAGTTCTCTTCATTAGGAACTTTTGAAATCCTTATCTTCTTGAAGGAAGTTGCTACTTTGTGAATTCCTTCTCCCCTCCCTGCCTCCACCTCCCAACCCAAAGAGCTCTCTCTCCTTCATTTTTGCCTTGATTACTTTAATCTCTTTTCCTCTTTTCTCACTATCTCTCTTTATCCGGATACTTATCTATGCACACTCTGTGTACAAATCCCCCTCCTAGAAGAATATTCCATCACTGGGGAGTCAGGAAGACCATAGTTCCAATCCTTATTCTGTCACTCTGGACCTCAGTTTCCTCATTTGTAAAAGAAGTAGGTTGGACTCAGCCTCTTATGTCTCTAAATCGATATCCTCTGACCTATGACTGTTAACTCTTTGAGGCCAGGGAGGGTCTTTTAAAATGTGTTTCCCCAATGCCAAAGTGCTAGCTTAGGACTTAGAACCCAGCAAATATTTAAGTATTTGCTGAATTGATTTCCAGTTCATCTTTAATCCTACCCTTCTCCCTCTGTGCCAGTAGTGGCCATATGGTGATCCAGACTGGTAAGAGCTGCTGAATCCCTCTCTTCCTATTAACATCTAACAGAGCTGTACACTACATGGTTACTTACTCCACAAACAGCTAATTCCCTTACCAGAAAGCCAAGAATGGGCTCTCAGCCAGGGTTAGATGTGGCTGATTTAACCTTGACATGGTGTCAAAGACCTGTCTCTGCTTGTTCCGAAGCCCGAGTGTCCTTGGTTAAGGAGGACTTATTAGGAGAACAAACTGGGTTGCCAGGGAGGGGAGAGAAAGACTCTCCACCCTTCTGAATATGGTATTAGAATTAACTGGAGAGCTGCAAATTTGGATAAAAGGTGACCATGATCGCTTGGCACTGCATCAAGATAAATAAGCAGAAACTCACACCCAAACAATCTTCTACCAGCTGATCTTCACAAGAGAAAAACTGGGGGTGTGGGCATATACTTAGAAGATACCTGATTTAGCAACTTTCAGACTTTCCAATTAGCTGTAAGCTTCCAGCACCACATTACAAAGGCCCCAAAGGGTGTTTCTGCCATGTGCTAAAAAGTTGGTTACTGAAACACCTGTCATTTTTTTTTTTAATAATAGAGGTGATGGGGTGAAGTATGTGATGGGCAACTGAGCCAGAAAGACCTGGCTGTATAAGGACTGAGGAAATATAGCTTCTGGCATCTCTTAAGGTGGCCTCTTTGTTTATTGGGACTATTGGTGAGGCTTAAGGGCATATCTTGTCTCTTTTTTGTCTCTCCTTACTTTTTATAGGTCACAGAACTGGGTGGTACTTCTTAACTCAATTGTTAATCATCACTCTTGGGCCTCACTCCCCCATCACATGGGTCAAAGGACCAAGGGACCAAGCAGAAACTGCTGTTTTCATATAATTTTAGCAAGGGCCAGAGCACAAGTAAATCTCCTCAGAAGGGAACCAAGGGCATGCATGGCCCCTTTAACCCCTATTGCACTCGATTGCACCAATAAAACTTTAGTGGTAACATAGATGCAAATAGTTATGTGGCCAGTGGTTTGACCTTCCAACAGTTCAAGTGTTACTTGGGAGCAGTTGTTTTTTGCTTACTGATGTTTTCAAATTCAAGGTAAATAAGTGTATATTCTGATCAAAAGAGAAAGTTTGGTTAGCACCAGACACTTGTGGATCGGAGGAGTCTAATAAACAATAGGGCTTTTAAAGGCTTCATTCATAGGAAAACTATCCATAATGTAGGTGTTCACCATTCTGCTGCATTCTGGCACCGCCAGACAACTTTGAGAGGTTTGTGGATGTTGCATTTTTAGGAAGGAAATGGAAAAGTCAGTGTGCATTCAGAAGAAGACGACAAGGTTGGTGAAAGGACTCAAAAACATGTTCTACAAGGTATGGCTGAAGGAACTGGGATGTTTAGCTTGGAGAAGAGAAGACTTGGAGAGGCGTGTGAACTGTCTTGGAGTATTTGAAGGGCTGTCACAGAAGAGGAATTAGGTGTGTTTTGCTTGGCCCCCAAGGACAGGACTAGAACCAATGGCTGGATGGTGCAAAGAGGCAGGTTTTGGCCCAATGAAAGAAAATAAAAATTCATCAAAATTAGAGCTATCCAAAATAACCTTAGGAGAGGTCCATCAGGAGGTCTTCAGGGAGAGGCCAGATGACCACATGTCAGGGCTACTTTAGAAGGAATTCCAGCTCAGAAATGGTTTCGATCTTTGGCCTTTGAAATGTCTTCTTACTGAGATGCTGTGATTTTTTAGAAAAAAATCCACACTCAGACCTGAGTCACTGCTTAAGAGAAAATACTGGTATCTACTGACATACCTGCTATCATCTTTACAAGTACAGGCTAGAGAAATTGGGACTAGATAGCATATTTTTTTTTTCAAGGATTGTTCCCATGGTTCATCCTTCATTCCTGAAGAGGACCAATGACATCAGGAGGGTGACGTCTTGATCTGGGAAGCTTAATGGCTTCTGTGTGCAATTGCATGCCAACCTTTTGTTGTTGTTCAGTCATTTTTTTTTCAGTCATGTTTGATTCTTCATGGGCCCATTTGGGATTTTCTTGGCAAAGATACTGGAGTGGTTTGTCATTTCCTTCTCCAGCTCATTTTACAGATGAGGAAACTGAGGGAAACAGGGTTGAGTGACTTGCCCAGGGTCACACAGCTAGGAAGTGTCTGAGGCCAGATTTGAACTTCTGATTATTAGAGCTTCCAGACTGCAGGCCAGGAACTCTACGCACTATGGCTCCACCTGGCTTTTCTCCTGCTAACCTTTAGCCACGTTAAAAAGGGATGTCATCTAGCACTGGGGAAGTGCTATGCATGGGATCATCAATTTAGAGCCAGAAGGGACCTTAAGAACTCATCTAGCCCAAGCCCATTATTTTACAAATGAGGAAAGTGGGATTCACACTGTGACTTGCCCAAAGTCATATAAGTAGCAAGAGGCAGAGTTGGGATTTGAACCCAGGACAGATGCAGCAGTCTTTTCCATTTCACCACACTTACTGTCTCTCTGCATTCTGTCTGGCCAGATCACATATGGGCTGTTTTGCATCATTCTGGTTGCCACACTTTAACTTGGAGTGGCCAGAGGAGGGTGGCCAGATGGGCAAAGTGTCTCAAGGTCATGACATGAGGACATTGTGAGAGATCCAGGGACATGTAGCCTGAAAAAGAGAAGACTGTGGGCATATGATGGTTTATCTTCAGGTGTGTGAATACTCTCAAAGGGGTATTGGACCCAGGAGGCACAAATGGGAATAAGGGATCGGAGTTATAGAGAGGACAAATATGACTAGACATAAGAAAAGTTACCTAATTATTTGTTGCTGTTCAGTTATATCCGAGTCTTTGTGACTCCATGGACCACAGCACACCAAGCCCTTCTATCCTCCACCATCTCTTGAATTCACTCCAAGCTCATGTTCATTGCTTCCATGATGCTACCTATCCATCTCATCCTCTGCTGTCCCCTTCTCCTCTTGCCTTCAATTTTTCCCAACATCAGGGTCTTTTCTAACGAGTCCCATCTTCTCATTATGTGGCCAAAGTATTTAAGCTCCAGTTTCACTATCTGATCTTCCGGTGAACAGTCTGAATTAATTTAAGTACTGACTGATTTGATTTCCTTACTGTCCAAGGGACTCTCAAAAGTCACTACAATTCTGATTATTAGAGCTGTCCAGAAGTTGAATAGATTGTCAAAGAGTGGTTTTCTCTTCCCTGGAGATCTTTCAGGCAAAAACTTATGAACACTTGTCAAAAGGGTTGGGGTTATAGTACATAGAATGTGGGATTTGGAGTCAAGAAGATGTGAGTTCAAATCCTGATCCAGACACTTACTAGCTGGTTGACCCTTACCAAGTCATTTAACTGTCATCTGCCTCATTTTCTTCATCTGTAAAATGTAAAAAAAAAACAACAACAAAAAACCTGCAGAGTTGTCATGAAGAAAAAACATTGTAAATGTTCAAGGTTCATATAAATGTAAATAGTTTTTAGTTTCTTGATTAGGAAATCCTGGGAGGGTGAATCATTTATGGAAAATTAGTTACAATTTTTTTATTTTTTTCTATTTTTGTGATACAGAGTAATGTTGGTATGGGTTGCACATAGGCAAATTGTACAACCTAGATTCTCCAAAGGGGTCTTAATAGCTTGAAAAGCTAGTTCATTGTTTATACAGTTCAGTCATTTTTCAGTCATGTCCTACTCTGTGACTCCATTTGGAGTTTTCTTAGAGATACAGGAGTGGCTTGCCATTTCCTTCTCCAGTTCATTTTGCAGATAAGGAAACTGAGGCAATCAGAGTTAAGTGACTTGCTCACGGTTAAGTGACACAGCTGGTAAGTGTCTGAGGCCAGATTTGAACTCTGAAAGATGAGTCTTACAGACTCCAGGCCCAGCATTCTATCCACTGTGCCACCTAATTGCCACTATGCTGTTCATAAGACTTTGCCGAAAAAATATTCTTTCTTTTTTCTTTCGTTTTTTAATCATAAAAGTATTTTATTATTTTCCTGTTATATGTAAAGATAGTTTCCAACATTTGTTTTCATAAGATTTTTAGTTCCCAATTTTTCTCCCTCTCTTTCTTCCCTCCCCAAGACAGAAAGCAATCTGATATAGGTTATATATGTACAATCACATTAAACATATTTCTGTATTAGTCATGTTGTGAAAGAAGAATCAGAACACAAGGGAAAAACCTCAAGAAAGGAAAAAAACAACAACCAAATGGTAGAAAGAGTATGGTTCAATCTGCATTCAGAATCCACAGTTCTTTTTTCTGGATGTGGAGAACATTTTCCATCATGTGTTCTTTGGAATTGTCCTGGATCATTGCACTGTTGAAAAGAGCCAAGTCTATCACAGTTGATCCTCACACAACATTGCTGTTACTGTGTACAATGTTCTTCTGGTTCTGCTCACTTCACTCAGCATCAGTCCACTTAAATCTTTCCAGGTTTTTCTGAAATCTGCCTGCTCATCATTTCTTACAGCATAATAGTATTCCATTACATTCATACACCAAGGAATATCCTTTCCGAAAACATTGCTCCTAATCTTTAGCTTGGAAAATATGATTACCAGAAGCATATAGCTCAGTGTCCACCAAGAAAGTCCTGAATAATCATGAGACCAATCTTTGCTGAGGAAGATCATATGCAGTTCTCTCCCTTGTCATGGTCTCTCCAAAAAATTGATAGGTTAAAATGTCTTTTTCCATAAATATTTTTACCTTTATTAAACCCTAAGCTCATTGAAAACATGGATACTATGTTTTTTTCCATCTCCTTTAGGGCTTAAGATAATACTTTGCATATACAAGGCAATAAATATTAGATGAATGAATAAAAGGACTGCCATGCTGTATTTTTAACTTGTTTTCAACCAATCAACAAGTATTAAAGACTTAGGCAATGTACAAGGGGCTAGAGATACAAATACAAAAGAAATGATTAATACAAGTATGTATAGAATGTTTCCATATATCTACATATACATACATACATGTTTGTATCTAATTATAGCCATCTTGGGGAGAGGGAAGAAAAAAGAGAAGATTACATGATAACTTTATTATATATTCAAATGGAATAGCAAGTTGTGCATAAAAAATTTGCAGTTTCAGTACAATCATCTTTCCCCCCATATTTTACTATTTTATAGAAATGCTTGTTTTATAAAAATAAAAAGTAAGACAGCCAGCCTCAAGAATCTTACATGCTACTGGGGAGACTAAAATGTAAACTTAACAGGACAGTCTGTTTTTAATGATCTTTGTAGACTCTCCCTACTAACCCCTATTATTTCATATAACCTAGACTCCTGAATCATGTAATTCTGGGATGCTTTTGCTCATCATCTCTGACTAACAGGCTTGCTTTACCAGGATGGTATTCCGCTCAGGTCAGCTCACCCCTCTTATATCACATACTTCTTCTACATAGCATATGGATTTAAAAAGGGAATTTCCTGATGGAATCTAGCTGCTCATTATTTCCACAAGAGCCCTGACCTTTGGAAACAATTCTTAGGTTTAGGAAATGCACTCTCTTTTCTGGAAAACACATCATTGTAAGGTTGGAGTTGAATCATTAGATCACACTAAGTTGGAAGGAACTTCAGAAAACATCTAGCTCAACCAGACCAAATATCTCTGCTATAAGAGAAGTAACAACAACTAACATTTATACAGAGCTTTCAGGTTTACATATATTATATATTTACATATATTAACTCACTTCTTCCACTAAACCATACTGCCTATCATTTTTTCACTATATAGTCCAGTTGCATTGGTTTCTTGCAGGACATATCACTCTGTCTTCATTCTAAGGAGCGGGGTTGAACTAGCTTGGGTTGAATTTATAATGAAATATTGTTCAGTTAATTCAGTAATATTCTTCCCCCCCCCAAAAAAAATCCCTTTTGGTTTGAAAACATCCAGAAGTAGAAGCCTCAGTAATTCAAAGAATTTGTATGTATAGGACCAGACTCAACTTATACCTCCCTCTACAAACTTGGTTACCTTTTTCCCTATGGGAGGAAAGCTAGTCCTTTCCAGAAGGAATGAAAGAAGCTAAGGAAGTCAGTACCAGTTTTTAATGCCCAACATTAAAAAAGACTGTGCTAACTTGGTTTGAAGGAACAGCTGAGAGAGCCAGAAAGGAAGGTATTTATCTTACAATTCAGCCTTTTAAAAATGTTGAAGTATTTTATTTGGAGGCTAAGGAATAAGAGAAAACAACCAAAAATCAGCTTAGACCAGTTGGTTCAATAACAGGACATTTTTTGAAGTAATGAATTATAAATCGAATGACATGTTCCAAGTTAGTGGAATTGTAATATTGGAATAGGTATGTCTTTTCTCCTCTAGCTAAAGGTTCCCAGGTGCCAAATGACAGTAGAAATCTTGCTCAATGGTTCTAGAAGAGTATTTCTAAAACTTCCACGGACAGTTTAAGAACAACTCCTGAAGAGCATCATTTCCCATTGTTCTTTTGTGAGAAGAAAATTACAAAATGAGATAATCAGAATACCCAATCAGGGATGAAGTGTGGTGGGGAACTGAAACTTTCAAATGATTTTGGTTTGATTTGGTTCTTTTGTTCAGTTGTTTTTCAGTAGTGTCAGACTCTTTGTGACCCCATTTGGGGTTTTCTTGGCAAAGATACTGAAATAGTTTGCCATTTCCTTCTCTAGCTCATTTTACAGGTGAAGAAACTGAGGCAAACAGAGTCAAGTGACTTGCCCAGGGTCACACAGCTGGTAAGAGTCTGAGGCCAGATTTGAACTCAGGAAGATGAGTCTTCCTAAATCCAGGCTTGACTCTCTGTGCACCATGGCACCACCTAATTGCCCATTTTGTTCTTAGCAATAAGGTATTGTTTAGTTTACTGCTTTCTTGTTCCAAATCAGTTTTCTGGAGCTTAAACTTATTTATGATCCATAGGCCTTCTTGCAGGAGAACTTGGCCACTATTTCTAGGCTCACATGAGTTCAAGAAGGGACTGGGTTAGAGTTAGCACAAAAGAGCCAGGCCTTGACAGTGAGGGAAAATATTATAACACAATAATTTGCCTTTACCTGACTTGCCTGGTACTAATTCCCTCAGATTCCCAAATTTCATTTATAACTCATAGCTATAGCATTTTCTGCCTTTGAAACTGGAAACTTAGAGATGGAGAGCTGGAAAAGTTTTGGCAATCATCTAGCCCAAGCCATTCATTTTACAGCCAAGGCCCAGAGGGGTTAGTGGCTTGTTGAAGCTACATAAAAACAGCCAAGATTCAAACCTAGGTCCTTTTACTCCAAATTCCCCACACTTCAGTGCCTTTAACAGATAATGTTGCCTTTCCTCTCACTGCCTTTTCCATCTCTTCTTTGGCACCGACTCTTTGTTCATCCTTAATTCTTCCTGAATTAGTAACAAATGATGGGCTCAGAGATATTTATTTTCTTGTACTTGGCAGATAACATATTGAAATTTTAAAAAAATTACCATGTTGTTATGGTATCACCCTCTGCGTCTAAAAATAGTTAAGATTTCATTTGTACATATATATTTAAATTTTAAAACTTTAACTTTCTGATGGGAAACAAATCAAACCCCAGTAGGAAAATTTAAAAATAAAATTTCCACATGGCTTTGGAAGTTCTTGTGGAATTGCTCATATTATTTTATAAGATCATAGGATTTAAAGTTGGAAAGGACCTTGGATTCAACCCAATAAGCATTTATAATTCTGAAGACACTCTGCAGGGCCCCACTGATAGAGAAAAAAGAAATAGTTTCTTACCTCATGAACTTTACATTGGGCTGGAAGAATGTAACATGCACTCAGATAAGGAAATATTAGAAGTTATTAGAAGAGAAGGAGAGCACTAATACCTAGGGCAATCAGGAAGGGCCTCATGGAAGAGGCAGCCCCCAAGGTGATCCTTGAAAGAAAATAAGGTTTCCTAGAGACAGAACTGAGGACTTAGTACCTTCCTGGGTATGAGTGACAACCAATGGGAATGCCCCAAAGAGAGAAATGGAATATGGAATCAAGGAGAAGCAGGTAGTCCATTTTGACTGAAGATAGTGTGAAAAGCTCATTGGAAGGGCACATCCATAGACCTATGTGGCATTGCAGATGCTGGTACATGAAAGAAGTCTGGAATGGTAGAGCTCAGCACGTCTTTTCCAACCCTCTCACTTCATGGATAAATTAGTGAATTAATCAACAAATATTTATTAAGTGACTACTATGTGGCAGGCATTGTGATAGGCACTGGGAGTGCAAATAGAAGCAAAAAGAAAGATGGTTGTCTGCCCTCAGAGAGTTTATATTCTAATAGTGGGAGAGAATATATAAGAGGAAGTTAAAAGGGGGAGGGGTTGGAGAGTCTAGATAATGAGGAGTGGAGCTAGAAGAGGAATGAATGAGTGAACATGCCTGGCCTGGACCCTTCCTTAAAATGGAGGTTCTGGGAGGAGTTGACTAATCAGAGGAAGAAGATGAAGGGATGGAAGGATCTTCCAAAGTGAGAATGCTGCAGGGACATGGTAGAGAAGGTGTCTTCCGGGATACAGGTACATCTTCTATTTCCTTGTATATAAGTGCAAAGAAGAGGGCAGTCCCTACTGGTTATGAGCTTTCAGTCTGATGTAGAACCTTAGGATTTGACCTTGCCCAAGGTCACAAGGAGTAGCAATCAAGATGGACAGGATCTAGAACTATAACCAGCCTAGGGACCACCAGGGATTTTCCATAGGGCCAAGAATGTCACAAAAAAAATCTTAATTCATGTTCTCTTTCAGAACAATATAAGGAGGTGAGGGGAATGGAAAGGAAGGAAAGAAACAAACATTGATTAAGCTCTGACAATGTGCTCAGCACTTCCCTAAGCAATGTAGATACAAATACATATAAAAACAAAGACAGTCCTTGCCCTCAAAGAGCTTACATTTTAACAGAAGAAGACCACACACAACAGGGAGCTAAAAGCAGGAGGAAGGGGGAAATGAGGACAGCTGGCATGCTTGAGCCAGGGGGGGAATGGAAGTTGGCTAGCCTGGGCCAATCCATCAAATGGAGGCCTGAGAAAGAACTCACATATGGCATGAAGGGCTGTCAAGGCAGAGGGTTATTGTACTATGAGAGGGCCTTAGGTGTAGTTGGATGTTCTGGGGCGAGCCCCAGGCTCTGAGGGAAGTTCCAGGATGATACAGATGCTGAAACATGGTTCTGACATTCAGGAGCTGAGCTGGGAGAGGAGTGGGAGCTCAGACTCTGGCTGATAAGTGGAGAGGAGGAGGCTCAGTGTCCAGTGGCTGTGAGAATAGGGGATTGCAGGATATTTACTGCTTAGTCCCATAAATAAATCCACAACTCACCAAGCCCTACTTGTTCCTTCCTCACTAGTCCTCCTTCCTTTCCAGGAGAATGAGCCTCTTAGCTCCCAACAAGAGTGAATAACAACCCTGGTGGAACCCCTACCCCCCAGATGTAGTAGAGACATCAGGGGGTTCTCTCTCCCCCAGTTGTCTTTTGTGGGACCTCTCCATCTCATGAATTGGACTAAATTATCTCCACTGCCAGAAATTCTATTTCTAAGCAATTATAGTAACTCTCCCAACTCATCTGAATTTGGCTTAATTACTTCTTTTATTAATTGCCACATCAGAAGTTACCAAGTTGATTTGAGGGTATATTTGTTGTTTCATGTGGACATAGGTTGCTTCCCCCTTTTAAAAATTTTTATTTATTTTATTCTGAACTTAAATAAAACAAGCATTTTATTAACATAGTAGAATAGAAAAAAGATGATTGTATATGAAACTGCCAATTTATTATGTGCAACTTGCTATTACTTTTAAACATATAATAAAGTCATGTAACTTATTTTTTTCATTTTTTTCCTCCTCCCCAATCAGATCTAAATAATTAGAGAAATATTAATTCATGGGTTTATGGATAGCAGGGCCAACATAATAAAAATGACAATTTTACCTAAATCAATTTATGTCTTCCATGACTTGTCTTTAGAAATTGCTCCTTTTAAGTTCTATTAGGATTCAAACTGAGGTCCTGATTTCAGATCCCAGTTCTTCGGATTACTCCATAACTATCTTCTGTGATTTCTCTTTCAGAGCAGTCTCCCATTAAAAATGTTCTAGGTTAACAGAATCTATAATTTTGATATTTTGCCCCATAGTCATTTATCTAGTGGTTTGCTGCTTTTTTCATTGTTGCTTTCACTTCTGTTTTAAATTAAAGAAAACAATACCAATTTGGTTTTTTTTTAATGAGAAAGTTTTGGTTTACTACCCTTGTTCCTGAAGTGTTTGAATGCACCATTATTTTCCCATTAAGGGTCCTTTTAAGTTCATAAATCCCCAATGAGTGGGTGTCAGTACAACTATATATATATATAATTTTTTTTTTTTTAGTGAGGCAATTGGGGTTAAGTGACTTGCCCAGGGTCACACAGCTAGTAAGTGTTAAGTGTCTGAGGCCGGATTTGAACTCAGGTATTCCTGACTCCAGGGCCAGTGCTCTATCCACTGTGCCACCTAGCTGCCCCCAACAATATATTAATGAAAAAAAACACACCACTGGGTTGGCTGTACTCAAATGGATCTGTGATCTCATTGATTTGGAAGTCCTCTCCCATGACATAGAATCTTATCCATCCATGCCTTCACATCTTGTGTGACTTTAGTCCACATTTTCCTCAAAATTGGCCTTAATGGTTCCACAAGTGTTGGAAGCTCTTCTCAAGTTCTTCTGACCTCTTGAGGATAGCCGTGGAACACTCTGGTTGTCCGCCTGGCATCCCTTGCCTTTGCCATGTAGATTAACTTATGTTGTTGTTTTGTTCTTTGTCCCAAAAAGGACTATGGCATCAGGGTGATGTCATGACTCGCACTGAATTATATTTAAGTGAGGAAGGGCTGTGCAAGGTCACCAACTTCATTCTCTCCTCCAGAGCCATTTGGGTCCAGTCTCTCTCTCTCTCTCTCTCTCTCTCTCTCTCTCTCTCTCTCTCTCTCTCTCTCTCTCTCTCTCTCTCTCAAGAGACAGAGACAGACAGACAGACAGAGATAGAGACATACAGACAGAGAGAGAACTGGAGATAGCCCCGGATGTTTAAGGCAATTGAGGTTAAGTGAATTGCTCAGTCACACAGGTAGTAAGTGTCTGAGGTGAGATTTGAATTCAGTTCCTCCCAACTTCAGGACCAGTGCTCTATCTTCTACACCACCTAGCTGTCCCACTTATGTCATTAAATCAACCAATCAATAAACATTATTAAGTATCCATTAGGTGCAACTGGGTGGTGCAATGAATAGACTGCCTAGCCTAGACACAGGAAGACCCATCTTCCTGAATTCAAATTTGGCCTCAGACACTTACTATCTGTATGACCCTGGGCAAGTCACTTAACCTTGTTTGCCTCAGTTTTCTCATCCATAAAATGAGCTGGAGAAGTAAATGGCAAAACCACTCCAGGATCTTTGCCAAGAAAACCCCAAATTGGGGTCATGAAGAGTCAGACACAATTGAAATGGTTGAACAAGAACATAGACCACAGACCATAGAAGAGTCAAGTGAATTCAACAATTCAACAAATATTTATGAAGCACCTTTGATAGGTGAGGCACTGGAGATTCAAAGACAAAAATGAAATAGTTCCAGGTCTCATTTGATGAAATAAAGTGGGAAGTGGGGAGTAGGGAGGGGAACCACTTCAGGAACGGGAGTGCACAGTGTGTTCAGCTCAGAGGTGTTCAGTATGATATTTCCAGTTAAATTAAAAAGAAATTCCCTGGAACAGTAGGAGTCAATTAAACTTCTTGCCCTAGCCAGACTTCTGTGGTAGCTCCATAGATGCTATTATACATTCTGATTACATGCAAATGATTCTTTTAATATCATAAATGTTTCTGCTTCTAATTGTGGTATGCTGGATTCACCCCAAGGTCATTGGACTTAGAGTTTTCAGATTAGACAGTATCTTTATTGATAAAATGATTTTTATTATCCATTATTATCATTAAGCCAGAATCTTGGCTAATTAGATGGGTATATAAATAGAGCTCCGTGGTATTGCATGAAGAAAGATATTATACAACATTCAAACCATCACAGTTCTCTCCTATGATGCCTTTACACTCCTTTTCACCCACCTCCATAATGATCCTGAACTTGCGTGCCCTTCAAAATATTAAAAAAAAAAACCCTTTATTATTCTGTATTCATTTGAGAAGCAAAGTGGTGTATTTGAGAGGATGTTGAGCCTGGAATCAAGATAACCTGAGTTACTATGCTAGCTTTGACACTTTACTTTCTGTGTGACCATGGGCTAGGCACTTCTCAGAACTCCAGTTTTTTCATTCAGAAAATGGGAATAATAGAACCTGTAATATGGTTGTTGGGAGGTTGAAATAAGATAATGTATGCTACATACTTTGCAAACATGTAAAATTCTATGTAAATGTCAGTTATTACATGAACACTCACCCCTAAAAAAAACATAAGGTTATGTACAGAACCCATGATCAAAGTCAGTGCTAGATCTGGCCTACATAATATAAGGTCATCATGTTGTAAGAAATGGGATCATTACACATTGCCTCTTAGCCAAGCAAAACCATCAAGTTCATGATGAAAAAGACTGAGTTTTAGGGTTTTGTCTAATATTAGTGATCTTTGCCCTAAATTTAGTCTGATGAGCCTGTGATCTTGATAGGTTACGTGATGTTAATTCATTTCAACAAGCATATATTAAGCATTTACTTTGTATAAAACCCTGTGTATGATGGTAGGGATAAGAAAGAGAAAGAAGAAAAGAAAGAAGGAAAGGAAAGAAAGAAGGAAGAAAAGAAGTTAGGAAGGAAAAAGAGAGAAAAAGAAAAAAAGATGGAAGGAAAGAAAAGAAAGAAGGAAGGAGGGAGAAAAAGAAGAAAGGAAAGAAGGAAGAGAGAAAGAAAAAGGAAAGAAAGATGATAGGAAGGAAGGAAGGAAGGAAGGAAGGAAGGAAGGAAGGAAGGAAGGAAGGAAGGAAGGAAGGAAGGAAGGAAGGAAAGAAGGAAGGAAGGAAATCACTCCTGACCCTGAGGGATTTAGATTTTATTGTGAGACTCAATAGATAAATGAATTTGGGGCTGGCAAGCACCAACAAGTAAAGCTCTTATCAATAAATAATCTCATCTCATCTGGACAATAAGTCTCTGAAGTAGAGTGTGCAGGTTTTTCTGATTCTCTTTCCCCTTTTAGAAGTAACAAATGAACCCAGAGAGTTAAAGTGACTTGTCCAAGGTTAATGTTGATAAGATGCCGAACTAGAACTCTTAACTCAGGCTTTCTGAATACAGGTGCTCTGCCTTCCTTTTGCTAGACCTCAGTGACTCTCAGGTTTCAATTCTTTGAGCCCACGAATGGAAGGTGGGTTTGGGAGGGGGAGGGAAACCATCCTACTTGTAGGAAGTATATAACATTTTAAAATTCAACTTCTTTTATTAAAATGGACTTTTGTTTTTTGTTTTTTGCAGGGCAATGAAGGTTAAGTGATTTGCCCAGGGTCACACAGCTAGTAAGTAGTCTGAGGCCACATTTGAACTCGGGTCCTCCTGAATCCAGGACTGGCGCTTTATCCACTGAGCCACCTAGCAGCCCTTAAAAACGGACTTTTAAATAGGTATGGCCCAGGGTTCAGAGGGTGAGAATTGGGGTATGTATGGTAAGTAGAGCCATAATCAGGGATTCATCTTTTAGGAATAAGTACCACAAATCATGCCTAAGAAAAAAGATGCACGGACCAGTCTGAATTACTCCTGCAGCTGAAGTGGGGCTAGTGGCTGGGTTGAGGCCTCTTGGGGTGGTGAGGTGGAGAGCACGAGGAGCTCACCCCAGCCTTTCTATTTTAACTAGTTATTCTTCCCAACTAGATGTTAAACTCTGTTGTTCCTATGTTGCTGAAGGCTTGCAAATGCTCTCCATTCCCTATAAATCCTGTGCCCTTGAGAAAAATACCAGTGGCCTTGCCCTCATTATTGCTCTGAAGGTATGAAAGGGAGGATGGAGCACCAGATTTAAAAAAAAAAATTTTTCTCTCAAGATTTAACCTGTAAGCATTTTTTTGACTAATCAGGGCCAAAGAAAGAAATAGTTTCTTCTGACAGTCTCCATCTCTCCCCAAAACGAGGAGCCCAATTCTACTCAATTGGTGGGAAAAATGAAACTTTGTGGCCTTCCCCCCCACCTCCAAATAGAATTATGAAGATTACCGAAAGAAAACATTGTAAGGAGACCCCCAGACTGAAGAGTCTGAACTGGAATGCTTCAGTAGCAATTTTGGTCATCTTTTCAGACATAACCACATAGAAAAAGTCTAAACCAAAGGGATTTTCTATTAGGCTTGGACATCAAGTAGGCGAGGGTATTCAGATACAAAATAGAGAAACCACAAAATTGTCATTTCCTGCTTAGGAATAGTGATGTTCCAGAACATTCTGTCATAGAAATAGATGGTTAGAATGGTAAATGCAGAATAAAATATCCAGAGATATCATATAGTGGCGAGACCACTGAATTTGGAGTAGGGAAATGGGGGCTGAAATTCTAGCTCTCACACCAAGTGTATCACTTTGAGTAAACCATTTAACCTCTCAAAGCCATATTCCTCCATCATTTTTATTAAATCTGCTTTGTACTGATTTCTGTAAATCAGAGGTGTTAAACATGCAGCCTCAAAATACTCTCAGGGTTGACCAGATTAAAATGCAATTGGGAAATAATAAACAAAAATAAATAAAAATACAATGCGATATAGATAAAATTAATTTGTGGTTTTCTAAGTTAAATGTGACCCAAGGGATCCTTCCTATTTGAGTTTGGCACCACTGGTGTATCATAATCAAAATCTAGCAATTAGATTACTCCAGCATACTATAAGATACTTGGGACCCAAAAAGTTTAAGTGACTTACCTTGGGCCATATCCAGTATGGTTTAGAATCACTGCTTAAACCTAAATCTTCCTTACTCTAGGGTTGTGGTGAGGAGATTCTTAACTTCTTTTTTTTGGTATCATGAATCCCTTTTACCAAAATAATGAAACCTGTGGACCCCTTCTCAAAATAATGTTTTAAATGCACAAAATAAAATTGATGGGATTACAAAGGAAACCAATTATATTAAAACGAAGTTATATTTTTCCCATCTAAATTCACAGACACCCTGAATTTTGTCCAGAGACCGTTTGGGGATCCAAGAATCTCAGGTTAAGAATTCCTAGAGTAGTGAATAGAAGACTAGATGTATATTACACATAGAGATATACATATACGTAACATACATACATCCGTTACGTATATGTATATCTCTATGTGTATACACTTACATTATTCGTTGGTCTACCTATCCAATTCATTTTATGCCATAACTTGGAATATATGTGTCCATATGTACACACATATATTTTATACCCATTTAATTTTTTTCTAGTGTGGACGATCATTTTTTAAAAATGATTTTGTATTTCATTATGGAGGCTTTGTATAATTTAGGGGCTTTGGAGCATTCTCCGAAGGGTTAATTATGTGCCACTTGTCTCCTCCTGAAAACATTTTCAGTGGCATACTCTTGGGAAAGGTTTCAGAAGACAGTTAGAGGATAGAGTGTATAGAATGCTAGCTTTGGAGTCAGGAAGACCTGAGTTTGAATGTTGCTTCAGACACTCATTTGCTTTGTGACCCTGGGCATGTCACTTAATCTCTGCTTCAGTGTCTTCATTTGTGAAATAAGGATGATTCTCCCCCCACCTCCCAGGTATGTCGTGAGGATCAAGTGAGATACCATAAAGCGCTTTGTAAATCTGAAAACACTATATAAATGTTAACTGTTGTTAATATTATTGGCTGCAGAGAAACAGGTAATGACATAAGGCCGCCTATTTCAGTATGGCTTTCTAGACTGAGGCCTAAACACCAAGGCCAGCTGCTTACCCAGGTCACTGATTTACAATTTGACTGTGGGTCAATGAGTCCCTCGGTGCCTCAGTTCCTTCATTTGTATGTGAAAACAGGATAAGTTAAATGTGTGCATCTGTAATCAGAAGACAAGAAACACATTAGACATCTGCACACGCCAATGATAAAAATATACCATACAGATTTGTCAGGGTTTGGTACAAAGAGAGAACAATTTTCTTTCATTGCTGTCAAATTAGTTTGAGTCACGCAAAGAAAGGGATTAATCTGGATGAAGGAGGTCAGCCAAACATCTTGCACCTTCCCTATTCTTCTCCTTCCCACCATCCTCCCTACTTCCTTTCCCTCCCCCAGGATGCGCCCAGAGGCTGTTATTTTATTCTCTGCTCACAGACTGAGGGGCTGAATGGGAAACAATGACCACCCAGGCTGCAGGGAGAAAGGAAGAGCTGAGCTCATTGAAAGGAACTTGTCCTCTCCCTGGGACCATCCTACTACTGCGGCAAATCTGGGAGAGGTGTTGGTAACGTTTGGTTTAGTTCATCCTCAAACGCCTGCAGGCCAAGCATTTGAGAGAGGCTCAGTTTAGGCCTGGGGATGTTCTGGGGGCTGTATGCAAGGCTGCTAAATTCCGTGATGCTTCTCTTTGGGAGGTGGAACCTTTCCCTTTGACTCCCACTGTCTCTCAGATTTGAATGTTTGCTTCTCACACCCCCAAATTTCTCAGGTTCTTTGTGCTCTGGTTCTACTTTCCCTATTATTATTTTTTTTTGGCGGGGCAATTGGGGTTAAGTGACTTGCCCAGGATCATACAGCTAATAAGTGTCAAGTGTTTGAGGCTGGATTTGAACTCAGGTCCTCCTGACTCCAGGGCTGGTGCTCTCCTTTCCCTATTAAAGTCCACCTTGGAGTTGAATTCACTTGCCCAGGCTTACACAGATAATCAGTAAGGGACTGAAGAGGAATACAAACCCAAGATCTTGCAGGCTCCAGGTCCAAAGTTTTATCCGCTATATCACTTAACCTTGTTAGATTCTCCCCAGCTTTTTTTAGGGGAGAAAAATAATTTAGCCTGAATTTCTTCCTTCACATGTATGACTTTCATGAACCTCTGGTTTAGACCAACTTTGTCCATGATGGAGAAAAACCAGAACAGAAAATCTTAGGAAATCCTTTAAGACAGATATGGTGGGATTTCATTCGCTTGAACCAGGATTTATTAAGCATCTACTATATGCTGAGCATAACGCTAGGTGCTGCTGATCCAAAGTAAAAGCAAAATAGTCTTGCCCTCAAAAAGTTTACATTCTATTGAAAGACCTCTCTTTAGGGAGGATGTGTACCAAGGGGGAAGAGTGGGATGTTTTTGTTTGGGGGAGCTAGGAGTGGGAGATGGTGCATGCGAAGGTGAGGAATTACCCCATTTAACAGTCCCCTTTTCTATCTGTCGGATTCAGTCCTTCATAAACTTGCCTTGGTTTGGTTGCATCAGTTGTCCCTCATCTTGGGAGGTAGTAGACTAATTGTTACATTCCTTTAAAGTGCACTTGGCTGGGTTTTTTCCTCATGATCATTGTGTAGATGAGACTGTAGCTACCAATGGCTCAAGAGTGCTTTAAGTAATTCATTCATTCATTTATTCAGCTATTTATTTATTTATTCATCTATCTATCTATCTATCTTTCTTTGCGGGGCAATGAGGGTTAAGTGGCTTGCCCAGGGTCACACAGCTGGTAAGTATCAAGTGTCTGAGGCCACATTTGAACTCAGGTCCTCCTAGGCAAGTCACTTAACCCCCATTTCCCCACAAAAAAAAAAAAGAAAAAGAAAAAGAAAAAGAATTCTCTCCCTTTCCATCTCTGCCTCCTTGGTCCTTGGCTTCCTTCAAGTCCCTGCTGGAATCCCATCCTTTATGAGAAACCTTTCCTAATTGCCCTTAATGCTAACCTCTTCTCTCTGGTGATTATTTCCATTTTATCCTGTCTTCATCTTGTTTGTGTGTAGTAGTTTGTGTGCTGTCTCCTCCAATAGTCTGTGAGCTCCTGGGGAGCAGGAATAGTCTTTTGCCTTTCTTTATACTTCTAGCACTTAGCACAGTGCTTAATAAATGCTTATTGATTGAAAAGAAGAGTGAGGTAAAATGCACAGTGCCTAATTAGAAGTATTGCAGAACTGCCTTCTGTTCTGATGAGACTTAAAATATTAGCTTCCCAATCTATTGCTAATATGGGAAAATACAGGGGATGAAACTGAGGCCCGAGCTGAGAACCCCCCCAAATGAAAGTAGAACATACTGTTTGTTTCCCTGAAGTCTGTGGTTTAGTACCAACTTCCTGACTTATGCCTCTGTTTACTGAAATATGCCTTCCTGTCTGCCAAGTAGCTCACCACAATGTACCTGTGAAAACCTGCATGCATTTTCATACTTAAGAGATATAAAAACTGCAGCTTGGACATTTGTTGGTGGCTCAGAGTATCAGAGGCTACTCTGCTTTGGGTCGGCATGTCAATAAACTGCTCTTCCCTTACTACTGAGTGCTGTTTGGGTTTCTCCGTCGGAATTTCCCACAACATTGCAACAGCAGTTGTAAGTTAGTTACTAAATCTTCTTTAAACTTTTCTGTTAATGAGTATTGTAATTTTTTATGACTAGTACTGTATTAGTTACATACATACTACCTCTTTTCTTGCTCCCCCTTTTGGGAAAGTACTAGACTTTATTTAAAAAGTGATATTGTCGGGGCAGCTAGGTGGCGCAGTGGATAGAGCACCGGCCCTGGATTCAGGAGGTCCTGAGTTCAAATCTGACCTCAGACACTTAACACTTACTAGCTGTGTGACCCTGGGCAAGTCACCTAACCCCAATTGCCTCACTAAAAAAAAAAAAGTGATATTGTCCATGGGACAACAGGAGGGAGGTTTAATGGCTCTATAAGTGAAGAGTCTGACTCTTTATGACCCCTGTTGGGGTTTTCCTGGCAGAAACACTGGAGTGATTTAACATTTACTTTTCTAGATCATTTTACAGATGAGGAAACTGAGGCAAACAGGGTTAAGTGACTTGCTCAGAGTCACACAGATATTAAGTTTCTGAGGCCAGATTTGAACTCAGGAAGATGAGTCTTCCTGACTGCAGGTCAGGCACACTATCCACTGTACCACCTAGCTAACACTAACACTAGTGCTAACACTGACAGGAATACTAATGCTAACACTAGTACTAACACTAACACTAACTAATACTAACACTAATACTAACACTAACACTAACACTAGTACTAACACTAACAGTAACTAATACTAACACTAACACTAATACTAACACTAACACGAATACTAATGCTAACATGAGTACTAACACTAACACTAGTACTAACACTAACACGAATACTAATGCTAACACTAGTATTAACACTAACAGTAACTAACACTAACACTAGTACTAACACTAATACTAACAGGAATACTAATGCTAACACTAGTACTAACACTAACAGTAACTAATACTAACACTAACACTAGTACTAACACTAATACTAACACAAATACTAATGCTAACACTAGTACTAACACTAACACGAATACTAATGCTAACACTAGAACTAATACTAACAGTAACTAATACTAATGCTAACACTAGTACTAATACTAACACTAACATTAGTACTAACACTAACACTAATACTAACACTAACACAAATACTAATGCTAACACTAGTACTAACACTAACAGTAACAGTAACGCTAACACTAGTACTAACACTAATAATAACACTAACACGAATACTAATGCTAACACTAGTACTAACACTGATACTAACACTAACATGAATACTAATGCTAACACTAGTACTAACACTAACACGAATACTAATGCTAACACTAGTACTAATACTAACAGTAACTAATACTAACACTAACATTAGTACTAACACTAACACTAATACTAACACTAACACGAATACTAATGCTAACACTAGTACTAACACTAACAGTAACACTAACACTAGTACTAACACTAATAATAACACTAACACGAATACTAACGCTAACACTAGTACTAACACTAACAGTAACACTAATACTAACACGAATACTAATGCTAACACTAGTACTAACACTGATACTAACACTAACATGAATACTAATGCTAACACTAGTACTAACACTAACAGTAACTAATACTAACACTAAAACTAATATTAATACTAAACTAGTACTAATACTAACATTAACACTAATACTAATAACGACATTTACATAGTTCTTTAAGTCTTTCAAAGCACTTCTCACAAAAAACCCATGAAATAGACATTGCAAGTGTCCTTATTTTACAGATGAGGAAACTGAACCTCAGAGAATGTCCTTTGACTTTATTCTAGCTTTCTGTCCTCCCTCTGTGGGAGCTTCTTTCACACATGGGAGGGATGCTTTAAATTGATAAAAACCTTTTTCCATTGGATGAAGTGGAAGAGTCAGCTGTTTTAAAGAAGAGGAATGCATCTGCATCTGGTAGACACATGCTTATCATTTATCTGCAGCAAAGACACATTAATTAATACTTTGGCAGAGATAAATAAAGCTCACTGAAGAAAAAAGACACATAAACAGAGGAAACTATGACTGAAAAGATCCTACACAATTACTTGTTTTTAAAAAACATAATATTTCATTCACAAGAACTGACAAAATGAAAGGCCTTTAAACGTGATATATTGCATGTTTGTCAATCTTTCTTACAAAGGCTGTCCCTATTCTCAAACCTCAGGAGACTTTCCCTTTTCTTGTTGATGTTAATTTTGAGATTAATTTCAAATTTTTAAAAATAGGAAGTGATGAATGATCGAATTGTTTGTCTTATACTTCCCATGTTGTGGTCCATTTGCAAACTTCATTTCATTCCTTTGGCTCTTCATCTCTATGGAGATGAGTTGAAAAATGATCCTTAATTCTTCTGGAATGAGATAACTTTGGGACCATCTGCCTGAGACCAGGAATTAGCCTCCTGAGTCCTAGATCAGCAGGGCATATTCAAATGACAGAGCAGAATCACAGAGTTGGAAGGTCTCTCGGAGGCATCTTATCCAACCCTCATCTAAACCAAAAACCTCTATAACATACCTGATAAATAGTCACCCAATCTTTGCTTCAAGACCTCCAGCACGGGGAAGCCACTACCTCCCCAGGCAGCCCATTACGTTTTTGGACAGTTCTAATCGTTAGGAAGCAACTGAATCCAGTTGGGAACAATCCCGGTTCATAGGGATATATATATATATATATATATATATATATATATATATATATATATATATATATATATATATATATATATTTTTAACCTGCTCAAGCTCAAGTTCAATCGAGAGAAGCTCATTCGACAATTTCTAATATCCTGTATAAACGCACCTATTGGTGTTGGAAAAAAGACAAAACCTAAGCCTTGATTCTAAACAACTGAATCTAAGGTCCAAGCAGGAGGATACTGAGCATATAATCTATGTGTCCTTATTGAGCACTTGGCAGCGACATAATAATTAGGAAGAATCTTAAAAATTAAAGACTGGGGGCAGCTAGGTGGCGCAGTGGATAGAGCATTGGCCTTGGATTCAGGAGGACCTGAGTTCAAATCCAGCCTCAGACATTTGACACTTACTGGCTGTGTGACTCTGGACAAGTCACTTAACCCCAATTGCCTCACCCCCCGAAAAAATAAATAAAAATAAAGACTGGAGGGCAGCTAGGTGGCACAGTGGATTAAGCACCAGCCCTGGATTCAGGAGGACCTGAGTTCAAATCTGGCCTCAGACACTTGACACTTACTAGCTATGTGACCCTGGGAAAGTCACTTACCCCTCATTGCCCTGCAAAACAAACAAACAAACAAAACAAAAAAACAAAAAATTAAAGACTGATAATTCAGGGGATTCATAATGGATCTGTCACTAGGTTCTCCAGTGTTGCAGATCATAGCCTTTCCATACCTTCTCATTCCATGTGATTCATGTTTATGTCCTTTCATAGAAAATCTATTCAATAAACCGAAGAGCTTCCTCTGGTTCTCTTAACAGTAATGAGGTGGCTCAGTGGATAGAGCTCTGGGTCTGGAGTGAGGAGACCTGAGTTCAAATTTGACCTTATATACTTACTAGCTGTGTGGCCCTGGACAAGTCATTTAACCTCTGTCTGTTTTGGTTTCCTTATCTGTAAAAAAAGGATAATAATCGCACCTATTTCTCAGGGTTGTTATGATCAAATGAGGTAATAACTGTAATGTGCTAGGCACATTGGAAGCACTCTATAAATGTCAGCTCTTGTTATCATTTTTATTATTATTGACATTCCCTGGGTATCTTGGTACGCAGCACTCAGTCAGGAACTACCAAATAATGAGGAGGCCCAACCACACTGCTCAGTCTCCATACTTCTTTAATACCATACTAGTCTTCTCTATCTATTTATCTGCCCCACACATGATATCCTTTCAAATACTCCAAGACAATTATCATGCTACCCTTAAGTTTTCTCTATTTTAGGTTCAACATTGTCATTTCCTTCAATTGATTTTTTGTTTGGCATGATTCTCAGTCTTCCCACTATCTTGGTTACCCTGTTCTGGTCCTATTCCATCTTGTCAACATCAGTGAGCACACTGTCCTTCCTGGGAGGCTGTTTTAGCTTAATAAGGAAAATCTGGAGATCTCTGGACACGATGAGCTTAGATAGGGGGAGAGCCCAACACACAGCTGTGTTGTAACTTCCTCAGAGATTAGTTCCCAGGTTTTCACAAAGATAGTTTCTCTCTTCTCTGGACTACATCATTTGATGGTTTATAACCTGACCTTATTTCCGCTAAGAAGCAGTTGGTGTTCTCTGATATTGGCTTGGACATCTAAAATAAAAAAAGGAAAATAAAATAAAATGCAGATTAATTTGGAGTGAATCTGTGGAGGGCCAGGCTCTTCTCCAGATGACTAGCTTTTTCCATATTGTGATCCAAATTATGGGACACTGTGAGACCATTAAACAATGCCTATTAGGTTTAGCAGCTGAGAGGAGTGAATACATGAATATGTGCTGGTCAAATCACAACTGAGCCAAGCTTTTTCTCCACCATTCTCAAAACTACAACCAGATAGTTTGGTTGATTTTTAAAAGAACATATTGAATATTATGGGCTTCACTGATTGCCCAAATGATTTTGGTCCTGTATTACAAAGAAAAAAACAAAACAAAACATTTGGCCTTGCTTTAAAAGAAACCAAATAGAGAGATGTAGTCCATGCCTTTAGTTCTATCAACTTACTAGCAAAGAGAAGTCTTATTGCTTTTTTTTTTTGCATGGTGAAAATAGAAAGTACTAAAATGTAACAGGAAAAATATCACCTAAATAACATGCTATATCCTCACCTAAAATCAGAGATAACCGGGGCAGCTAGGTAGCACAGTGGATAAAACACCTGGCCTGGATTCAAGAGGACCTGATTTCAAATCTGGCCTCAGACACTGACACTTACTAGTTGTGTGACCCTGGGCAAGTCAATTAATCCTCATTGCCCCGCAAAAAAAAAGATAACCAACAATTTCTCATCTGATACTAGATCCATATTTACTATATACCATATGTACTTAAGAACTATTTGATGAATAAATGAATGAATGCCAGATATATTAAGGAAGGGTAGAATAGGAAATAAAACCTTTCCTGATAACATTTAAATACAATCCCTTTCGGACCAAGTTAGAAGCCATCGATAATGTCAAACTAATAAAGAGATTTTAAAAATAAACTTGTGGAAAAGTTTAAGTTTATATAATCCAGTATCCAGGATGTCTCTGGCCCCTCTCCCTTCACTATGTATGTTTGATCCTGAGAGTGTGGGAACAAAAGCAAAAGTGTCTGTTTTTAGTTTTGATTCACTGCAATTAAGCCAGAAAAGTCTCCAAAAGATAACTTAGGTATAATTCATGTCTAGGTTTCCCTCAAGGTGGGCTGCAGGGTCCCCTACTCCCTTAATATGTCCTCAGCGTATGACTATTGGATACGGAACAGACTTTTAGTTCTTGTCATAGAAACTGCATAAGACCTTTAGGACTTGTAAGAGTGAATGAATATTTATTGGAAGAGAAATGGACTTTGTTGTGGTGTTATCGAAGTAACCCCTTGCTATTCTTCTAAGTCTTACTTTATAGCATCCTATATAGTCTTTCTTTTTAAAAAATTTTAATAAACATTTTTATTTTAAATTTTGAGTTCTACACCTTCCTTCTTCCCTCCCCTGTCCCCCTCCTTTAGGTGGTAAGCAATTAGATATAGGTTATACACTACATAGTATTTCTAAGAATTATCATACCACCTTGTAGTTTAGACTCTTCAAGAAGGTAAACATACTTTGGGGGAGGGGGGTCTTTGAAAAAAAGCAAGTCTCTATACTTGGATTTCTCCCTGGCCCTGCTTTCCATGTAGGACATTATGTGGAGCCCATGTAGGTCAGAAATGTCAAACATGAGGCCCACGGGTACATGCAGCAGCAATATTCCCCAGTGTACCCAAACCAGATTAAAATGCAATTGGGAATAGGGGGCAGCTAGGTGGCGCAGTGGATAGAGCACCGGCCCTGGAGTCAGGAATACCTGAGTTCAAATCCGGCCTCAGACACTTAACACTTACTAGCTGTGTGACCCTGGGCAAGTCACTTAACCCCAATTGCCTGACCTAAAAAAAAATGCAATTGGGAATAGAACATAGATAATGTTCGTGTGGTTTTCTAAATCAATATGGCACAGATGGAAGGGAACCTTATGTATGGTTTGGTGGGTTTCTATTTGTTTGACATCACTAAGGCAGGTGATCCTCTTCTTTCTCAAAAGAACATGTCACATTAAGAAATCCCCAGAGGAGTTGGGGTTCGCAGGCATTGTTTACAAATGACCTCCTTAGAGATATTGCTATGTGTTTCTGTTTTAAATAGTGATTACAGCTCTTGGGTGAGCTTCCTGAACTCTAGAAGGAGTCAAAAGGGGAAAGGGGGAAAAATGGAACTCCTAAAAACAGAATGGGAAAAAAAAGGACCTAGAGGGTCATCTTTTATAGACCACAAGGATGGGTGACTGATTCCCAGTCAGCCAATCAGGAAGAGGCAGCCTGAGGCCTGAAATCTAATCAGTATGGAGTTAGTGTTCATGTTTATGTTCCAAGAGGTAGGGTCTTTCAGTTGCCTCTAAGCAATGACCTACTCCCTATAATCTCACCAGCTTGATAGGGAATACTTGATAATGAGGATCCCTTCAGCATAACCTACCTTACATTTTATAAGCCTTTAGTGTATTTATGACAAGTCTTGGGGTCATAGGACCATAGAATTAGAATGGCCCTGGGGATCATTTCTAGATATTCTTACCACGGCATCTATGAACTTAAAATTGTGTGTGTGTGTATGTGTGTGTGTGTGTGTGTGTGTGTGTGTGTGTGTGTGTGTGTGTGTGTGTGAGAGAGAGAGAGAGAGAGAGAGAGAGAGAGAGAGAGAGAGAGAGAGAGAGAGAGAGAGAGAGGCAATTGGGTTAAGTGACTTGCCCAGAGTCACACAACTAGTAAGTGTCTGAGGACAGATTTCAACTCAGGAAGATGAGCGTTCCTGACTCCAGGCCCAGCACTCTATCTACCGCGCCACCTAGCTGCTCTGATAAATTAATATTAGCACTGAAAACCATTTCCTTTGTGACTCACATAAGTATGGTATGGAGCTAGATACAAGTTAAATAGCCTGTAGTCATGTACCATCCAACATGTTTCAACCACTCCAGGTGCTTTGGAAAAGATCTTAATCACCTTGGGATGTTGACATTATATCGAAATACTGCTTTACTTTGGACCTGTAGACAAAGAAAGTCAGAGGACTAATGCAAGGACAGATTCCCTTGTTTGTTAGGGCAGGAAGGCCCCAGCTGATTCCCCACCTTTATTTTGCAGAGGCGAAAATCGAGACCTAGAAATGCTGAGTGACTTCTTCAAGGTCACACGGGTACTTAGTGGAAGAGTTGGGGCTAGACTCTAAATCTCCTGGTACCTTTTCTGGAGCTCAGCTCACTGAGAGATGACAGAATGGACCTCAGAAACCAACTGTGCCGCACCATACCTGAATTAGAAGCCCACCAACACAATTTTGTACTAGTGGATATTGAACTTGCGACTGAAGACCTCCAGTGAGGAGGAACTCAAAGCTTTCCTAGATATTCTACTTTCAGACAGGTCACATTAGGCAATTTTGCCTTTACGTAGTTGAAATTTGTTTCTCTGTTACTTTTACTTACTTCTCCTAATTCTGCTTTCTGGGGCCAAGCAGGAGAAAGTTAATCCCTTTTTCAGCTGAGAGTCCTTCAAATACTGAAAGACAGTTCCTCCTTTCCCTATTCAAGCTACTAAAACAATCCCCCAAACATTAACTACTTATCCCCTTCTTCAAAAGTCCGAGAGAAGGAATTTTCCCTTGGGAATAAGTCCCTGGACCTCATATCCTCAACAATGAGAGGATTCTTCCTAATGTCTCACTTAAATCCCTTCTGCTTTAATTAAATCAAGACTTATAGATTGCATGGCTTTGGCAGCCTGTTTCTGGACCAAGGTAGATGGTAAAGATCCCGGTAATGTGTTTACAAAGGAGCAGGTGCGACCACCAACAGTCCAGTCAATGCTCCATTTCCCAGCCAAATGAGATGTAAGGCCCATGGTTGCATTCAAGGCATTGAGCCATTAGTGTGCAGTCACCCCCAAGTCTGCCTCTAGTATTGAACCCATGGCTTTGTGAGGTGTCGAAAAGTACTGTCTCAGTTTTAGAATAGGAAACGAAGTTTTCCCATCCAAGCCCTCCCACTTTGCCCTGATTTCTTCCCCTTTGCCAAGTCTGTGTGTGCAGTATTACTGAGCTCAACAAAGGGGACAGAGCAGCTGCTCCTCGCCTAAGGGCAAAACCCGAGCTGAAACACCATAGTGACTGGGAGCTGATGCCAGGGAAGCCTGGGGGAGGAAGTGTTGGATGAAAGGACAGGAAAGCCATGCTCTACAAAGTTAGAGCACAAGTAATCCACAGGTAGAGAACTTCCTTGCTTATGGATCAAAATAAAGAGCATGAAAATAAATCTCAAGAATTATTCTTGTATAAACCAATGTCACCCATGAAGCCTACTTCTCAGGCTTATTGCGAGAACAGGATCATAGGTTTAGAAGTGAATTTGAATTGAGAGGCCATTGAACCCAACCTCTTGACTTTATAGATGAAGAAACCAAAGCAGAGAGAACTTAAGTGACTTGTTAGGTTCACATCTTACATTGTCTGAGGTGGAATTTGAACTCCCTATCCACTACATAAAACTATCTCTAATTAAATGTGATAATGTGTTTAATGTGCTTTGCAATACTCAAAGAGATAGATAAGTACAAGTTATTGTTATTATTACTAATTATCATCATAAGAATTTTTATTACTGTTTTAATATTTGTGGGTTTATTTATGTAGGAAGTTCCTGGTGTCTTCTACAAACGGAAAATAGCATCTTCTTTGCAACATATAGTCTTAGGGTTTCCTGGAGTCACTTACAAATTAAATGACTCAGGGTCACACATCGAGTATGTGTCAGAAGTAGGACTTAACACAGGTCTTCTTGACTCTGAGACCACATCTTATATACACTCTGCCACACTTTCCTGATAGTGTTTTTCTTCTATAAGCATCTTCCCTATACAATTTTAGGTACTAAGGTGGTTACACAAGAAAAGATGCCATCCATGCAATTTAATAATATGGTTAATTCGCAGAGATAAGAATTATAGGCTCATAGGATATTAAATTTGGAAGGGGTCCTAAAGATAGGCCAGTTTATTACCCTAATTTATAGATGAAGAAACCAAGATCCAGAGAAGGGAAGTGATGTGTCCAGGCTCACACAGCTGCTTAGGAAATGAGCCCCTAGTGAATCTCAGATCTTGAGTCCAAATCAAGTCCTTTTCTCACTCAATGATATTGCTTCATAACTATAAATAGCAATTCAAGACAATGATAAAAACAGGACAGAATAAATATTTTTTTTAATTTTTATTTTTGGTGGGCAATGGGGATTAAATGATTTGCCCAGGGTCACACAGCTAGTAAGTGTCAAGTGTCAGAGGCTGGATTTGAACTCAGGTACTCCTGAATCCAGGGCCAATGCTTTATCCACTGTGCCACCTAGCTGCCCCAGAATAAATCTTATACATTAGCTTATATTTAGTTTGTTTACATTTTGAGTTAATTACTTCTTATTCACACTCCCAAGGAGTTCAAAATTCAAATAATCAGACTATCTTCACAGTATTATACTGTTTAATAAAGATTGATGTTCAGAATAATGAACTAGAGGCAGCAGATAATCTGAGGTGCCTTTAAACACTAAAGAAAGATTGTGTTATGTCTAATAGAGGTTGGCTTTTGGTTTTTTTGGTTTTTTTTGTAGGACAACACAGCTAGTAAGTGTCAAATGTCTGAGGCTGGATTTGAACTCAGGTACTCCTGACTCCAGGGCCGGTGCTCTATCCACTGCGCCACCTAGCTTCCCCTCTAATAGAATTTTGTATTAACAGAATCTCAAAATTGGATGATACTATCTACTTTAACTCATACCTACAACCTGATTTTCCTTTATCTGAGATGTGGCCATAAGATTCCACTTGAGGACTTTCTTTGATAAAGAATATGACATCACCTTAGACAGCTCATTCTGATCTTATACAATATTGACTTTTAGGAAGTTTTTCCTTATATTGACATGAAAACTGTCCCTCTCCAGCAGAACAAGTTCAATCAGGGGACAGCTAGGTGGCATAGTGGATAAAGCACCAGCCCTAGATTCAGGAGGACCTGAGTTCAAATTCGACCTCAGACACTTGACACTTACTAGTTGTGTGACCCTGGGCAACTTAACCCTCATTGTCCCACAAAAACCAAGCCAAACCAAAAACCAAACCAAAAAAAAATCACAAGAACAAGTTAAATCTTTTTTCCACATGGCAGGCTTTAAAATATCTGAAGTGTTCTAGATTAATGAGTATCTCCACCAATAGTAATAGACATGCAGGAAGTCTTTCAGATTTGCAGCCTAAATGAAAGATAACACCATTTCAATTCCTATACATTTAAAAAAATGTATTATAGATGAGCCATTTTCCCAAAAAAACAGAATAGGAAAACCTTTCCCAGATTAGTCAAAAGATGGAGTTAGGGAACTCATTTCCCCAGATCTATCTGTTATTCCTGCTACCTCATCCCTCAAATAGTAACTAAAAGGGGGAAAACACTCTTGCAACTAATAGGTATAGTCAAGGAAAACAAATCCACATAGTGGCAATGTCCAAAAATGTATTTCTCCCTCAGCACTTTATGTGTGTGTCATGAGATAGGTAACACGCTTTATCACTGGACTTCTAGATACATAGTTGGTCATTGGGCTGCTTTAATTCTTAAGTCTTTGGGGTCATTTTTCTTTGCTGCCTTTATAGAAATCATTCTCTTGGTTCTTCTCATCTCACTCTACATTTATCCATAGATCCATTAGAATGAGAGGGCAAAGTGAAGATAGAAAGAATTATTTCACCTTCAAGAAGAAATGACAAAAGAAAAAATTCCAGGAATTTCATAAGCAAAATCTAGATACACATCTCTCCCCATTCCCATCCCCATCCTGATCAAAGGAAAAAAAATATTGCAAGCACACTGAAAGAAGCAGTTCAAGTACCATGGTACCAGTTGGGATCATATAAGACCTGTAGTTTCTAATATAATAATTTCTATATCATCTGTCATCTATCTCTATCTATACAATTGTCTCTAATATAAATGAGAGGAGGTCTTGGAATAGAATAGTCCAAAATATAGAGCCTTATAATAAAAAAAGAACTTGCATTACAAAATCAAGTACAATTTCCCAGTGCAAAAACAGCAAAATGAAATCAACCTTTAATGCAATAGAGTATTGAAGTATTGTATTTCTGATGCAAAGATGAGAGGTGAGTAAGAACTTTGAAATACAGACAAAAGGAGAATTCAACATTCATACATAAATACATATGAAGAGATTGGTGCAGATGTATATCACCTCAAAAGGAAAAAAAATGGGCATGGTTTTCAGGGAGTCCAAAGATATTTGAGTTATACCTCCTTAACCTATCCAGGTCAAAAAACCCCACAAATATCTTATATTATCTTTTATTATTCAATATTTTGATTTTACTTATTATTTCTTGCTATCTCACAAAGTCACTGCATTTTGCTTAGATCATTCTTGTTTTTAGAGCCATTTTTACTTCTATAACCTCTTTCTCTTCTAATCTATTTATTCTTCTAATTTTTCCTCAAGCTTTTATTTAATTTTTAAAAATCCTTTGCTTTATTTCTTCCAGGTATTCATGTAGTCCTTGTGAAAAATTCATTTTTCCCCACTTTGAGTCTTTGCTTGTAATTTTTTAGTTACTCTCTTCTTTTGGGTGATCTTTAAATGTGCTTTTTTGGAGGGATAATATTAGGTATTTTCTTTGATTTATTCATCTATCCATCATTAGTTACTAAACTGGGGCTCTGAGCATGGACCTGGCTCTGTTCCCTGCTGCACAGCTAAGTTAGGTGGTTGGCCCTGTTTTGTCTTCTCATGGGTGCCTGGCTTTTTTTTTTTCAGGGCAATGAGGGTTAAGTGACTTGCCCAGGATCACACAGCCAGTAAGTGTCAAGTGCCTGAGGTTGGATTTGAACTCAGGTCCTCCTGACTCCAGGGCCAGTGCTTTATCCACTGCACCACCTAGCTGCCCAGGATTCCTGGCTTCTTGCACCAACTCCCACCTCCCCATTTTTGACTCTACCTCCCAGATATTTGAGAATCAGAGCACTGAATCTTCAGGGCTTTCTCTGGCCTCAGTACAGAGTGTTAGGAACCTTATTGCTTCTGGGTCTAGGGGTTGCCTCTGTCTGAGAAGTACAATGCTGCCTGGGTCATTACTTGCTATCACTCCTGGCACTTCAAAAATCACTACAAAGGATTTTTGTTCTGTTTTGTATTTTTTTGACAACTTCAGGTTTTCTCAGTGTGGGAGGGAGTCTCATCTTCCTGCTTCCAGATACAGAGCTTGACGAAATTAAAGCTCAGATAGATTTAGTAATATGCTCCATGTCATACAGATAGTAAACAGAATAACTCAATTAAGAATCTAGGCATTCTGATTCCAGAGTAATAACAAATAAGTAACATCCAGCATTAATCAGTAAAATCCAGTACTTTCTCCATTTTATCATACTACAAAACTGAGACAAGGTATGCAAAGTTTTTCATATATCTCAAAATAAGCAAAGCTAGGTACTAGGGGAAAGCAACCAAATGAGTAATGGTGACCTAGTCAGGCATCTAGTATCTTGCTGTGATGACTTTAAGAAATATAAAATGGTTCCCCCTTGGACAGGGTATGTTTCTATGGCTGGAAGCTTCCTTAAGATCAATAGACAGGATTTCCATATGATATTATGTTAAAGGAATTTAGGAGAGCTGAAAAGTTTCTTTGAGTTTGGGGATATACCTTTATTACCCTATACAAGTCACTTTCATTGGACTCAGTTTTTTCTATTTGTAAATTGAGAAGTCAGACTAGATGGATTCTGAGTTCTTTTCCCACTCTAGACCTGTGATTCAATGATCCTATTTGTTCTTTGGGGTTATAGGATTTCAAACTGGAAAGAAGCTCTTCTAACCCTCTCATTTTACATTAGATGATATTGAAGCCAAGAAAGCAAATTGACTCTTCTCACTGAGATAGTAGTAAGAGAATTGGAATTTGGACTTAGATCCTCTGTCTCCAAATTCAGGGCTCTCTCCACTCTACTGCACTTTTCCTGTGGTCAATGCCATATCAGATCAACATGCCTTCTGCTGTGTTTTCATGGAAAATGAGAGCCTATTGATGTGCCGGCTGTGTAAACATGGTGAGCCCATTTATCTATAAGCAGAGTTTATAAGCAAATGGTTTTATTGACTCTAGTTCTTACCTTGAACCCACAAATCTGAAGGCACAGAACAGTACAGTGAGAATTTTTTTTTCTGCTGTGGTTTAAATCTGTGGACATTGCCATTGATTCTGAAAAGACACATGTCCCTTTCTGAAATAGGACAGAGGGACTCAAAATATATCATATTTCTAAATGCATTGGCCTAATTCATAGGGACGAATATAGAAAGATTTTAGAACCAAATCAGATCATGTGACCTATGTCAACCTCTTTGTTGACATCTGTCAACAGTGACCATAGACTCATATGAAGAGCAAACCAAAGGAAATTAAAAAAAAAAAAACACCAAAAACCAAAACCCATCAAACTTCTAAATGTTTTCTTGCTAAAGTGATGAAAAGGAGGCTTTCCCTTAAATGATTCCTAAAATATATCTTAAAACTGAATCTACACAGAACAGGGAAATGTTCCATCCAAAGCAGGCTTTTCCATTGGTGACACTTCAATTCTGGACAGAGCCCTGGGCACAATCACTAAGGAGCTGGCATGAAATCACTAAGGGCATCGGACCAATTCTGGAGCACTTTATGTAGGAAAGGTCTTTTACTCTAAGAGATGCCTTCCAAGATGAGCAGTGTTTAAGAGATAATAGGATGGTTTCATTCCAGGGCATGATAAGAGATATTTTCTCCGTTTTGAATAAAGGGCATTCCTTTTATTCGCTCAAATTTAAGCCTGAGTTATGTGGTTGTAATTGCCTTAAAAAAAGAATCCCAGAAGATCATAATTAACAAATCATACATTTATCTTTTGGTGCCACAGCCTAGAGGAGGTGGGGAAAATAAACTCTTGTTATGGCTAGGGAGCCAGACATGACCAAATTCGGGGATCTCTTCCCTACTGCTCATGTTTATTAACGAGAAAGGAGGCAAAACCATTTCTCAATTCACATGACATTCTAACTCTAGAGAAGCTAAAATAGCTGTAATATAGAGACAATTTCCAAAGACCATCAAAGAGTCTGAAACTTGAACAAGAAATTTTTAAATGGGGAAACATGAACCAACACAGATAGGAGGTGCTTAGAGTAACAACTAAACCTAAAGATGTGGACTTTGTAATAGGATGGATGTCAACATCTTAAAAAAAAACCCTTGCCTGTGCAAGGGGATAGGTGATATACACAACAACATAGGAGAAAATATAAATGCCTCTGTTTGGATTTTAAAGCACTTTGCAAGTAATTTTAAAAAATTATTTTTATTTTTTGCGGGGCAATGAGGGTTAAGTGACTTGCCCAGGGTCACACAGCTAGTAAGTGTCAAGTGTCTGAAGCCAGATTTGAACTCGGGTCCTCTTGAATCCAGGGATGGTGTTTTATCTACTGCAACACCTAGCTGCCCACCCTGCTCCTGGCTCCATTCTTTATACTTTATTCTTCCTGCATTCCAGGATCCAGACAGAGCGGCATTGTCTATGTTCTTTCTACTCAATTCTTGTCTCAGTGACTCTACTAGCTGTCTCTCATCTTCTTCATTTGTAGAGTCCCTTTCCTCCTTCAAGACTCAGCCCAAGCACTGCCTTCTACACAAAGCCTTTCTTTGTTTCCCAAACTGTGTTTCCCTAATTTGCATTGAGTTTGCTGTTGTTACAACAACAACATTAGTTTACATTTGTCGTGTACATAAATATATAAATGTACATCCCTACATGCTATTCCCCTCCCCATCCCACAGAATGTAAACTTCTTGAGAGCAGAAACTCAATCTTTTTTTTTTTTGTCTTTGTTTCTATAGCAGGCAACATAGTGCCAAGTGCATAATAAGCATTTAATAAATTCTGTTGATTGATTGATTGCTATAGCTATAGTTCGTACCTTTTTGAAGTTTATATTTTTAACAACCCTCTTGAAAGGGAGGGGTAGAGTCTGCCTCTCCCTTGGGTGGGAGGAGTGGCCTGGAATCATATAAACTTCTGGGAGTTTGAATTTTTACTTATTTCCGGGGCCAAGGGAATTGCAAGGTTTAGGGTTGTGTGAGGGATGATGGAAAACGGTTGAGTTGAGAAGGGACGGGATGGTTTTTCATTCCCAGCAGTCATAGCAGCAGAGAAGAGACTAAAACATGGCTGGAAGCAGTTTTAACAACAACACACCAAGAATAGAGGCTGAGAATGCATTTTTTTTCTTCCTAGGCCCACAGGGAGAGAAGTGAAAACAAAGGGGCAATCAGAGATAGGCATCAAGATTGCACCTCATTGGTGTGGTTGGATTACTGGTAAAAGTAGATCTATTGCTGGAAATAAGAAGGAAGCGACTGAATTTATTCTCCTTCCCTTGCCTTCTTTCAACTAGGTATGACTAGACCTTATTTCTGAGTACATTCCTTTACTGTGGTAGAAGTAGTACTTTTTACTGGTTAGGTTTTACTTCTCATAAATATCTGTGGTGGACCCAGACGTGTATTTCCTTGTGTCTCTTTGTTTCTGTTATAAGTATTTGGTGGGACAGCTCTGGTAGTTTCAGCCACACAGGAGGATATTGACTGGCAAGCTCTCTTCTTGCTGGAAAATGTGTCATATGGTGCTTTGGCATTCCAGATAAAGTAGAGTAATTGTTGTTTTCCCCAGACAACATTCCATTTCTTCCCTCCATGACTTTGCAGGCTTTCCCCCATTCCTAGAATGCTTTCTCCCCCTTCACCTCTGTCTCTTAGAGTCCCTGTAGCTCCCTTCAAGGCTGACCTCAATTGCTACTCCCTATAAGAGGATTTGCATGGTTTCCCTAGCTGTTAATGCCCTTTCAGTTACATATACATACATATTTGTTCAGTCATTTTTTAGTTATTTCTGAGTCTTTGTGACCCCATTTGGGATTTTTTGGGCAGAGATACTGGAGTCATTTGCCATTTTCTTCTCCAGCTCATTTTACAGATGAGGAAACTGAGGCAAACAGGGCTAAGTGAAATTCTCAGGCTCACAAAACTAGTAATATGTGTGTGTACACATGTGTGTATATGTATATATATATACACAGACACACACGTATATATATATTATATATATATATATATATACACACATATATACCTGTGCAAATGTTGCAGCTGTTGTAGCCTTCCTTCTATCACCACCACCACCACCATTGTCATCATCTCAAGTTGCAAAACTCCCAAAGAAGAGACAGATAGATGGAGTGGGTTACTTTTTCAGGATTACAAACATCTCTTCTTGTTTTGAGCCTGAGCATTTTGATAAGTGGAAAGAAAAACATAGAAAATCTTGTAGAAACTCTAAGTAGGCAATTCATCTAGAAAGGAACTTTTCTCCTTGGGAAGAAACCTCTGGCTCACTTTGACTATGTAAAAACACATGTGAGCAGAATAGTGTCAGAAATGAAAAAGGAACATTAAAAAATTAGGCTTTCGTTTAACTGTATTGTTTAAATTTTAATCTTTATGATTCTATGCACGGTAACTTAAACAACAACAACAACAACAATAATGGGTTTCAAAGGCCAATGAGGGAAGAGCGAATTAGTTGGAGTTAGTAACACTGCAAAATGGTTGCCAAGGGAACTTTCTTCTTATTGGAAAAGATACAGCCATGAGGATCGCAGATTTGGGGATGTGCCCACACAGCTGTGATCTTTCTCTACATTTTTTTTTTTTTTGTTGTGAACACAAAAAGAGAAAGGAAGAGAGAGTTGCCTCAGGAAGTAGAAAGTGAAGTTTCCCCTTGGAGACATTGGATAAGGTAGGGAGTTTAAGTGCAAATTAGGAAATCTAAGTAAGCAAATGAACTTTGATAATAAATTAACAAGTAGTTAAGAATGTTTGACATTGTAGGTACTCTAAACCCTTAAAATGGCTGATATAGACAGAAATAATTTCTGGGAAGTTGTAGACAGGTTAGAGCCCCAAACTTTTTAATATACAAAGCTAAGGGAAAGTTAGAGATTGTCCTTAAAACAGAATTTTAAAAAGCCACAATTAAGATAAGCATGACTAAAAAGAATTGAAACATAGTAGGTGAAGGCACTTAACTTTTTTGTGGAAGAATTTCTTTAAATCTTTTTTTAAATTGTGTAATATAATGTAAGCCAAAAATAGAGGTCAATATTTATGCTGTCATATCCAATGAATTATGTTTGTATGGGAAAAAAGTAATTATTAGATCTCAAACTATTCTTGTTCTTTCAATTATATTTATTGACCTGTTAGTCTGTAAACATATTCTAGTGAATCACTATCCACCTGTATTTCAGGCACAGTGTCAGAAGGAAATATGCCCATGGTGGGTTAACTGGTGGTTCTATCTCTAAAAGTGGTACCATGGGGAAAAGTGAGAAAATGAAGACTGAGTCATACCAATAGGACCTATTGGGCTGGAGGGCTAGGAGGAAGGGCAGGGACTATGTAAAGGGTTTTCCAAGAAGGAACACTCAGAAATTGATACCAGAGGCATGGAGACAGATAGAGAAGATTTAGTAACAAACAGGAATAGAATGTGGGAGCTATGAAGACTGTCAAGCTGAATTTGTATGTCTCAATCCCCATGGCCTGTTGAATGTTCTCACATGCAGGTACTTGTGTTCTTCATTATCACTGAAAATCCTCCTGCACTTGTGATATCAGTGGGACCTAGATACACACACACACACACACACACACACATCTTGGAATAGCAATTTCCATAAGTTTATTAATGGCTGGGTAAAATAATATTTTCTGTTATCTGCCCTAAAGATAATTTTTAGACATCAAGGGGTATTCTCTCACTTCAATATTTCAGAATTGGGCGAATGTTTACCCTACTTGCGCACTTAGGTTCCTGGACGTAGGAAATAGAATTTAGACTTGGAAGAGACTTAGGAGGCTATGCAAATTCCCTCCTTCATTTGCAAATGAAGAAACTGAAGGGCTGTCCAAAACAGGTATCAAAGGTAGAATTGGAATCCATTTTTAGAAACTTTAATCATGCCCCCTCTCAATCTTCATTCTTCTAGACTTCTTTCTTAATTTCTAATCTCTCTTAATGTAGAAGTGATTTTATTTCCATGATAATTTTAATTGCCTTTCTCTAGTCCCTTGCTTACTCTGTTTTGCTTTTCTTCAGGTGCAGTCACCAAAATTACACAACATATTCAAGGTCCAGATACACAGAGTTTTATGTATAAGAGCAGACCAAAGGCATCTTTTTGTATTTTTGGTGCCCGATGATTTCAAGAATTTCATTTGTTTGTTTTTTTACAGATTGAAATATTCAGGTAACAGTCCATATTGTTTCCCTTTCCTGAGTCATAGCTGAAAGCTCTGAATCCCTCAGCTTATGAGTATAGTTTGGGTTTTTGACTACCACAAATTTATTACCAGATACTTTATAATACCCAAACCCACTTTAAACTTTTCTGACTGTGCAGTATTGAGAGATCTTCCTGAAAAAAATACTTTAGGTTGATATTAATTATGCAGAAAAGCTAATTGTCAGAGGAAATGGAAAAATTTTTTTAAAAGGATAAGAAAATATGTTCCAAATGAGTAATAATAAAAGAGATGCAAATTAAAAATAACGGAGGCCTGTGAGAAGGAATGTAGGTAGGAGATGGAATGACCTGTGTGAGGAACAGCAAATAGGTCATTTGGGCTATAACTGTTGCCCTTGGCAATCTCATTCCAAAGAGCTATATGATTTTGTTGAAGAAACAATGACATTAGAAATTAATGAATGAATGAGAAAAAATAATTTATTAAGTGCTTATTTTGTTCCAAGTATTATGTTAAGCTCTGGGGACATAAATGCAAAACTGAGACAATCTCTGCCCTCAGGGATCTTAGATTTGGGAAAGTCAATACATAGAAGGGATGGAGAACCAGAAAATGCTGTGTTTGTCTGAGAAGTTCCAGGAATGGTGAATAGAGTAACAGGACAGTCCGTTGTTCCACTCTTACTAGCAGCTGTGGTAGTATTCGATCTATTACTCTACAAGAGGTAGAAAGTGGTGCTGTTGGGGTAGGATGATGGAAGGTGGCAAGAATGTGGCTGGTGTTAAGTATGTTCAGTTCTGAGGTTGGGTAGATATGGGCTCTCACAAATCAGAAGAGCATAGCCCGAGTGGGGGTTCCAAAGCTGAGATCTTAGCTCCTCCAGGGAATGATCCTTTCAGGGGCTTTCTCTGTTTGGTCCCAGGGGGCTGAACCAGTGGCAATGAGTGAAGTTGTAAAGATTTAGGCTTTATGTCAGTGAAAAAAAGTCTCAACAAAGAGAGCTGTCTAACAGCAGAATGAGCCCCCTTGGGAGGTGGGGGGCTCCCTATCAATGGATTTATTCAGAGATAACCACTCAGTAAGTATTATGGTGGGGATTCCTTTTAGGCACGGTTTGGACTAGTCGGTCACTGACATTACTTCTAACTATACAATTCTGTAATTTTCTGTCTGGATGAAATATCTCATCCAGCTGTGAAATTCTAGTATTGGGATAATGATAAGAGCTTGGGAGGCAAAGATGGTGACACTGGGAGCAGCAACCACTGGGGCAAAGGTGTCCCTGCACCTGCATGAGGGTGAGAGGGTAGGACATGCGGGCAGTGGGAAAGAGCAAAGAAGAACACACCTAGAAGAGGCAGAGGCAATGAAGGGGGAAGAAGAATACCCAAGAGCAATAAAGGATGTCCCTATGCAAGGATGAGGAGGGATGTGAATTGAAGAGCCATGAGGAACCAATCTAGATTATGCTTTTCTTTGGCATTATGAGTCATGTAAACTTTGCAAATATAATGGAGTGAGGGGCAAGGAAATAGCTCTTTCCCCGATTAGGAATCCTCAGTCTGAGGGTGCTACTATAATTTGGGGAAATTGTATAGGTTCCTGGAGAAGGTGGAGTTTACCAGCGGGGCCAATTTCTTGATTTTCTAGCAGCCCTGTCTTCTTTTCCCACATGTAGATAGATATCTGTGGAGAGACGTTATTGGACCCCAGTAAGCAGGTTATCAGAGGGGAAAATTACCTTGACTGATGGTATCAGTCTCAAATAGAAATGGATCCCTGCAGGTCACATATTGACTTAGAAATCACAAATTAACATTATCTCTGATGCATTATATTTTTATTTATTTTGTTAAACATTTTCTAATTATACTTTAATCTCATTCCCACATGAAGATTTTCTTCCCAAGTTTCATTCCTCTGGTCTTGACTATCTGTGGCCTTTTTTGTAGCCTTTGCCATGTATAATAAACTTATTATATGATCCATGTCACTTAGCTTGCTACATGCAAGAAAATAAAGAACACCTAGTTAAATGAGCAAGATTCTAAAGTTCCCAAGGAAAACAATAAGTGGAGACATGAACCAAAGAGGAGCTATTATTAAGAACTCTTCTCATTTAAACCTCCTCCACCGATTCTGGACTGGCCTTTTACAAAGGAAAAAGTGAACAACTGTGTCCTGGGACAGATGGACCAATTGACCAATGGACTAATGATAAAACAATTTTAGAGAGAATTTTTTCCCTTGTCCAAAACAAGAGACAATTATTTCACAAGTATATAATAATTTCTGGATAGCAATGTGTTTTTTCATAGGATATTGGGTCCAGGGGAAGAAACAATTCTGTGGTGATTTAAGGAAATTCTATTTTCCCCCATTTAGTGGATGTTCAAGTTCATCGCAAGGTGGGATGCTTATAGTTAAAACTTTCAAAGAGCATCTGTGAAAAATGTTTGCTTCTTATTTATTTGATGTTGAATACTTACAATAGCTTAAAAAAAACCTAGACAGATGATCTGGCAAGAAAATACCTTTTACAAAGCCTCATGAAGGAAAAAGTTGCCCCTATCTCTCCCAGGTACATGCATTGGGAGCAGATGGCTTTGCCCCCCTTCCCTCTTTTTTTTTTTTTTTATTGGCAACTTCTGCAGAATTAGTCCAGGGTAATTTGCATAACATAGTTGGGCTGCCCCAGAGGAAAATGAGATATGGAAAAAGAAGGAGTGTGTCTAGACCTCCTTAAGATTCAGGGATTAGTTCTGAAGTGAGCAGGAAACCTGCCAAGTGCTGAGGAAAGGAGGAAGGAAACAGCTTCCCATAAGTCTATCTAGAATGGGGGAAAAAAGATTGGTTTGACCTATATAAATAGAGGCATTTCCACAAATACCTGAAGAGATATGATTGTTGGAGCTGGTCAGCTTTAATGTAAAACACTACTTTAAATAGTCTAGAGGTAGTGAAGCATGAAAAAGGCCAAATCTCCAATATAACCTCTACGTTGTGGATTGCTCAAGAACTAGAGAGGGGAGGACTAGAGCTGTCTGTTGTAGAAGAGCTGAACAACAGGGAGCAGTGAAGTGGAATTGAACAAATTCAGTGGCAAGAGATCTCATTGTCAGACTTGCCAGAAATGTCAGGGCATCGACTGTCATTGGCAGAAGGCTATAAAGGGGAGCAGTGGCTAGCAAAAAAGACCCACCTGGGAAAGCAAACTTTTCTTTCTTTCTTTCTTCCTTTCTTCTTTTTTTCTTTCCTTTTTTTCCTTTCCTCACTCTTCTATTCAGCTATTCCTTTCCATTTTTTCATTTTTCTCTTGGGTATATAGTATTTCTAAGTTTTTTACTGGACCTCTTTTCTACATTGCTGACATTCAGGGCTAAAGAATCTCTTGATCACTAGAATAAGGAGAAGCCCTCTTCTTTGTCCTTTTTCACCCTTCCTCCACTTCATTTGCTCCACATTATCCCTCTCCTTTCTGTTGTTTCATACTCTTAAAAGTCTGTCTCAGGTCAACAGGGTGTCACTCAATTGTACAATCAGCAAATATTTATTCAGCACTTACCTTGTGCCTGCAGCATTGTGCTAGGTGTGAAAAATACAGAAGTACAGAACATATTCCCTATCAAGGGTTTACGGTCTTGCTGGAGAGACCAGATTAAAACATATGAAACAAAAGTGGCCAGCCTGAGATAGTTTTGTGTGTTACTGAGTGCAAATACAGCAAAGTTTCCCAGAAGAAGAAAGTCATTGATGGCTACAGTAGTCAGAGAAGTCTTTCTGCAGAAGGTGGATCTTGAAGCACATGTAAGATCACAAGAGGCTAAGAGACTGATTCAGGAACCTCTTTAAGACTTTAAGCTAAAGAGTGGGTATAAATCAGCTTTGCTAAAGGGAATTTCCTTAACCTCTTGGAGGTTCAGTTTTCTGTTTTGTAACAATGAAAGGGATAGCCTAGATGATGTCAAATAGATGTATGTATGTATGTATGTATGTATGTATGTATGTATGTATATATATATATATTTTTTTTTTTTTTACATTTTTTTTCCCTATGAAGAAAGTACACACTGAAGTCTGGAGCCATCCATGGCTAAAACTCATTCAGAGGAACAAAGAAAGATAGAGGTAAGAGTAAAAGGTGTGGCCACCCTGTTGAGGTAAATTATGTATGGACTCCCTTTGCTCAACCTGAAACCTCTATAACATCTGGTGACTTTGAACCCAGGCCCGACTTTAAATGATGTACACCATGGATGTCATAGATGTCTTGAGCCCTACCTAATCTTTCTATCCCTGAACACAGTTCCTGTAATAAGCCCTGTTTGTTTTCTATTTCAGGCTCAGGGAACTGACCTTATATTCTGGGACTTCCATATTTTGTCTGTAGATCTCCTCAAATGAAATTTTTCTGAGAGAACTTTTCTACTCAGGCTGACCTAGGAGCACTGAGTCACCCCTACCTATGTCAGGAAGGACTCTGAGACACAGCTCTTGGTTTCTCCCTAGTCCCCCTAGTCCTGTTTCCAAAGGTGCTCCACCCACTGGTTGTAGGCATCGGCGAGTGGTGATGATTTGAGGTGCCAGCGCCATGGCGACGGCTACAACCAGTGGGTTGAGCACTGTGCCGTTTGAGGAGCCCCAGAGGCCAGTGTGTGCGCTGAGTTTTTTTTTTTAATTCTAGTCAAAAGATGGGGTCATAAAACCCTCAAATAACAATTAATTCTTTATACCTTGAAGGACCAGGTTTTGAATACTGTCACTTAGGGGTTCCCACCAGATCTGAGGGGATCGAATGAGATATTTGTGAAGTGCTTAGCACAGTGCCTAGCACACAGTAGGTATTTAAAAATGCTTGTTTCCTTTCTTGTTCTAGGTAGTTCTTAATAGTCATCCGGACTTCAATTAGCTTTTAGAAAAGGTTATTAACTAACATGATATATTGAGAACAACTGGTACAAAAGCATCCTCATTTGCCAACCCCAACCCCTTATTACCAAGCCTGAGGCACACTCTCCTACAAGCAAAAACAGAATCCAGGGGAAGAGTAAGCTTAAAGATAGACTGTGAAGGTAGTGAATCACAGGTGTCTAGAATATGTGTGGCCAAAGGGTTAACTCAAAATTTCTGGTTACTGAAAGTCTTTTCTTGAGTCCATAGTGAGAATTTTCCTCTAATGTCAGTTGTCATTCTCCTCCAAGCTGCTTCTTCCATCAGATGGCTAATCTTCTATACCTGAGTCCATGCTTATATTTGTCCTAAGTATGTCTCTGCTCCCCAGAACAGCCTTTGTCTTAGGGGAAGACTGTTTGCTTGTTCTTGGGGTATCTCTTTGCTTTGGCTTTTACTGGTGGTCCCTTTTCTCCAGTGACATGATTAATGGGGTGGGGGGGGGAAGGGCTGGGGGGAAGAGAAAGAGAGAAAAAGAGTAATCCACACTCAGGGTCTTGAATCCCTGGAATCTTCCAGTGCTGGTTGGTCCACGGATTGAGCAGGGTCACTTATGGACTAATTGCTTTTTTTTATAAATAAGCCCAAAGGTGATTCTTTTAGCCAACCACAAGATGTTGTCTGTATGATATGCCTTCTACTTTTAAATTACCTGCCAATACTCTATTTTTATGTGCCTAGATATTTACAAGGTCCCCCACCCCAATATAAAGTATACACCTCAAGCACAGCCACGATGTTTTAGCCATTCTTTGGTATCCCCAGTGTTTAGTATCATGTCTGGTATATAGTAAGAGCTTAATAAATGCTTGTGGACTGATATTACCTGCTTTCATCTTAGTCAAAGCACTACATTCCTCTCGAATTAACAAAGGATTCATTCACACCTGCTTTACTTGTTTGGTTGATTGATTGATTCAATCAGGATGCCTGATCTTCTCTGATAATTGGGGTTGTGGACCGCCACCCTTACATAAGGATGGAGTCCTTTCTCTTCTCTCTCCTCAGCTACAGAAATCTTTTTTTTTTCCCATAGGAGAGGATAACTGAGAAACTGAGGAACGGGGAACATCAGATATTTGCCTGGGGCATAAAGGGACAGATCTTGGTGACTCATAAATAAGAAACTAATGAAGATTTATGAGAAGTTGGGTATGAAAGTTGGAAATATCTACCGGTTTGTGTGAAAAGCATCCAGGTAACAAATTCTACTTAAATCTGATTAAATCTAATCTGAGGAATGCTTTTAATAATAGCATGCTGTTGGGGCAGCTAGGTGGCACAGTGGATAAAGCGCTGGCCCTGGATTCAGGAGGACCTGAGCTCAAGTCTGGCCTCAGACACTTGACACTTACTACCTGTGTGATCCTGGGCAAGTCACTTAACCCTAATTGCCCCACAAAAAAAATAGCTTGCTGTTGCTGCTGGTGGTGATACTGCTGGTGGTGGTGCTGGTGGTGAGGCTGGTGTTGGTGCTACTGGTGCTGCTGCTGCTGCTGCTGCATTCATGCATAATTTTGCTCATTTGGGATTAGTAACACAAAGGATGTAAAAGAATATAATGTGTTTCTTCCCCATCAGGAAAGGCTTATTCCCTGTAATTTGATGCACGATGTTCTGGATCAGATGTCAGTGGACCTCTGTTCAAACCCTTATTCTTCTGCCAATTTCCTAGGTGAGCCCATAAACTAGGTGGCACAATGGATAGAGTACTCAGGAAGACCTAAATTCAAATCTGGCTTCACACAATTACTAGGTGTTTGATCTTGGGCAAATCATTCAACATCTGTCTCAATTCCCTCAACTGTAAAATGGAGATAATTACTTTCCTTCTAGGTTTGTTGTTGGGATCAAATGAGATACTATTTGTGTTTGGGACAAAGTAGGCATTTTAAAATGCTTGTTTCCTTCCTTGTGCTAGGTAGTGCAGTGGATAGGACACCAGACCTGCATTCAAATCCAGCCTCAGACACTTACTAGCTGGGTAACCCTATTTGCCTCAGTTTCCTCATTTGTAAAATGAGCTGGAAAAGGAAGTGCCAAACCACTCAAGTACCTTTGCCAAGAAGACCCCAAGTGGGGTCAGGTACAGTTGGACTTGACAGAAATGACTGACCAACAATCACATTATTTTTAACCTCTTTAGTCCTTCAGTTTCCTTATTTATAAATTAAAGACTGGTCTAGATGACTCCTATCCTTTCCAGCTCTAAAGTCAATAGTGTATGAGGTTAGAAAGGATTTTTTTTATTCTTTCTGAGAGCTACAGTTACACTGTTTATTTTCCATTTGAACTCAAGAAGCTTTTTTTGATTCCCTACTCTATGTGTGTGTGTGTGTGTGTGTGTGTGTGTGTGTGTGTGTGTGTGTGTGTGTGGTTTAGGGAATCCAGAAATATAAAGTCTGGTCCCTGCCAAAGAGATGTTAATGTAGTTCCCTTCAAAATTTAATTTGTTTCAGTTCACCAGGCATTTATTAAGCACTTACTATATGTAAAGCACTGTACTAGGTGCTGGGAATACAAAGGGGGGGGGGACCCCAAACAGTTCCTGCCTTCAGGACACTTATATTTCTATGTACATAGAAAATTAAATACAAAGATATTCACATGTACACATGTATATGGATACACACAAATATATACACACATCTTTGTCTATACATGTTTTTAATATACACACAATTGTGGAAGGAGGGCACTGTTCTAATATAAGGACAGTTTTTAAATAATAGATCTGATTTTCAGAGAGTGCAATGGAAGGGTAGGGTAGACTGGGATAGGGACATGTCAGAGATAGCCTGACATGGATGGGTATGAGATATTGGGTGAATGGTGGCTAGGGAACATTAGCCCAGGCAACATATGACTCAGAAGGGCAGCAGATTGTCATGGTCTTCATAGAAAGAATTGAAATGTTGGTTTAATAGTCAATCCCTGAGGAAAAGTGATAAAGGTGTGTGTGTGTGTGTGTGTGTGTAAGTTCTACAGAACAGATGTTGAGTCCTTGGCCTGACCTGATGGTCAAGGCAGAAGTAAATAAAGTTCTAAAGCCTTTGATTGCCCAATACTTTTTTGTTAATATACAAACAGATAGTGTGCCATTTCTGTGGAGAATGGAATGTGCTCTCAAATGCCATTTAGGGTTTAGAAATATCAAGCACTTGCAAAACAATGATTTCTGAATCACAGAATTTCGTGGTTGGAATTGACCTTAGTGATCATCTCATTCATTCAGTACCCCCAAAATATTTTCTCTCTTCACCCCCTCTATCCCTCCTGTTTTTACTGGAGGTAGGTCTGGCAACAAACCAACTGGTCTTTGGCATGCTAAAGCCCTCTTTAGTGATTCCAGTTTTGAAAAATGATTATGATCCATCTTTGTCCTTCTCTATCATCACCTCCACTTCTCATGAGTTACAATTCCAAGCCTTGCTGCTCCTTTGTATTACTTCAAGCCTCTCCCTTTTTTTCTTGTTTGACTGGGAAGGGGATTTTCTCGGTATAGGGAGCTCTAAGTGAGCACCATCCTCCTCCAGTACAGATTATCACTTGTTCTGAAATTTACAGCCATAGAGAGTTTCCTGAGGGGCACAAAGTAGATTAGTGACTTGCCCAGGGTCACATCGCCCAACCAAGATTTGGAACAGAGGTTTTCCAAATTCTGATGCCAGTTCTTAGAAATGGAAAGACAAGAATTCAAATCCAGCTTCAGACACTTATACTTGGTTGTGTGACCTTGGGCAAGTCATTTAATTGCTGTATAGCTCAGTGTCCATATCTATAAAATGGTGATAATAATAGTACCTAACTCCCAGGGTTGGTGTGAAGATAAAGTGAGATAATATTTATAAAATATTTCGTAAAACTTAAAGCTATAAATATGCAAATGCCATCAATGCATAGAAATAATAGCTATTAAGACATGTTGTCTCCTAAGGCTTTGCCTTAAAGTGATGCTTAATTCCCCTATGCATTTTATCAAACACACCAAAGTGAGTTCTTACACATCAGGTAAGTATATATTACATACATTTCTAGTCAAAGAATTAATTCAATTTTACTGCCTTAAAAGGCCATTGGAGATCATCCAGTCCAACCCCCTCACTGGACTTCTCAGGCCCTCAATTTCCTCCTGATTCCAAGTTTTCCTGATAATTACCTTCCCTTTTACAACCCTGAAAGCCTTTAGACCCAGCTTATCACAGAAACCGTTTTATGGTGGATTTTTCTCTTCTCTCTCCTCAGCTTCATTTTGTTTTAGTACCACCTAGAAATAGAAATACTGGACAAAATGCCTTTGGAAAAGAAACAAAGAAAGGAAACAAGTAAAAGAAAAAAAAAACAAAATCTCTGAAAATGAACTTCTTCAAGTATATTTGACCAAAGTATTTGACAAAATCATGTTTTCCAATATTTTTAAAGATGATCTCTGATGGGTTTGCAGTTTCTTGTAACTTTTTTTGATACTAGAAAGTAATACAGCCTTTTCTTTCTCTATTTTCCCAACACCCAATGGAATGACTCTGTTGTGTCATCTAGCAATAACCTCTTGGTTTAAGGGAAGCCACACATTAACTTTTAATGGTACTAGGTTTATGTTAATAACGCAACTGGGACTTGTAGCATTAGCTGTGGTTGCTGCAGCTGTGTGTACAGAATTAATTAGTCACTTGTCAGGAGTAGGGTAGGTAGGTCATTGTGGCTTCTCTTTCAATCCCTTTCCCCACTTCCAGAACCTTACTGTCCTCAAAATATTTGCAACAGACCCTAAAATCTCTCCTTGATTACTCTTAAATGTCAAAACAGAAGCTACTTTATGAAGCTCGGAATAGCAAAAGTAGTGTTGCTTTTCTGCAGTGGGAAGTAGGCCAGAATCCAGGCCGCTGCCCTTTGTTGAGGGACCAGGACAAATTCATTTCAACTTTTGTATCTTACATTCTCATGCTGTAACAGTAAGGCAAGTTGGTTTGCATTTAGCTTAGACCTTTTCCTCAGGGCATTATAGTGTAGAGCATTAGTGTCAAACTCAAATAGAAATGGGTGGCACTGATGTGTACATAGGATACCTGCAGACCACATACTGACTTAGTTTTAACATGTGATATTATCTATGTTTTATTACATTTTTATTTGTTTTGTCAAATATTTCCCAATTACATTTTCATCTGGTTTGGATCCTACTGTGAGTGTGGTGCTGTGTGTTTGGCACCTCTGGGATAAAGGATAGACCATCATGCTTGGAATGGGAAAGATCTTGGTTCAAATCTTGCCTGAGATAATAACTAGCTGTGTGATCCTGATAAGTCATTCAGCTTCTCTCTATCTCAGTTTGCTAATCTATAAAATGAGAGTACTTGTTTCAGTGGACTAATGGACTTAGTTAATGCTCTAAATTTATACTCCTCAGATATCTATTAAAAATTATTTATTTTAATTTTTCACAATTACATGTAAAGATATTTTTTGAGTTCCACATTTTTCTCCTACCCTACCCTTCCTCCCACCTCCTGAAGCCAGTAAGCAATTTGATATAGGCTATACATTACAATCATGTTAAACATATTTACACATTAATCAGAAAAAATGCAAGAAAGAATAAACAAGAATAGCAACAATAAAAGTGAAAATAGCATGCTTCAGTCTGCGTTCAGACTCCATAGTTCTTTTTCTGAATGTGGAGAGCATTGTCTTGGATCATTGAATTGCTGAGAAGAGCCAAGTCCATCACATTTGCTCAGATCTTTATTGACATTAGACATACCCTCCATCTTGACTGGCTAATAATAATATGTAGCTAACATTTATGTAGGACAGCTAGGTAGCACAATGGATAGAGGACCAGGCCTGGAGTCAGGAAGACTCATCTTCATGAATTTAAATCTGGTCTCAGACTTTTACTAGTTGTGTGACCCTGGGCAAGTCACTTAATCCTGTTTGCTTCAGTTTCCTTATTGTTAAAATGAGCTGGAAAGGGAAATGGCAGACCACTCCAGTATTTTTGGCAAGAAAATTCCAAATGGGATCACAAAGAGTCAGACACAACCAAAATACCACTGAACACCATCACCCCCAATACAACAACAACTCAGGAAGTTTGGAATCTATACACTCGCATACATGGGAGAGTGCCCTGTGTTATAAAAAACACCTCTAAGACAGTTACAACCTATCTACTACCCTTGCTTTAGAGACAGAAAAAGATAAAGATAGCAAGAGCTGACATTTACATCTTCCATTAAAGTTTACAAAGCACTTTGCTCATAATCCTGTGTGACAGGGAAACTGATGGTCAGACAAGGGAAGGGATTTGTCCTTCACAAGCTAGCTCCAATCTAACTGACTGACTGGCTTCATTCACTCTACCATAAGGCTAAACTGGCCTTTTATTTTATTTTGTTTTTTTGGGGGGAACCTTTCTTCATCTTCCATATTTGTAGCTTTGCAAAAGCTGTTTCCCCCATGTCTGGAATGTTCTTCCTTCCCATCTCTACTTCTTAGAATCCTTTGTCTCTCTCAAGGCTCAGTTCATTTTCTACTTTCTACGACATCCTGGCTGCTAGTGTCTCTCCCCCAGTGATAAACTTGTCTTTCTTTTGTCCATATTTTGCTAATACTTATTAAATTTATGTATATGTTGTCTCTTTTCATAGAACATAAACTTTAGAGCAGGATCTCTTTCATGTTGGTCTTTGTAACCTTAGAGCTACTAGTATGGTGTTTAGCATACAGTAGGACTTGACAGAAGCCACCTGATTGATCGTCTGGGGTCAAATAGCTAGTAAGTGTTTGAACCAGAATTTGAACCCAGGTCTCACTTGATTGAAAGTCCAGTGCTCTCTCCACAATGCCATAACTTCTAATTTGCCTTTCACTATGTTCCATTTTGAAAACCACAATAAGAAAGGGCAATAATGGGAAATTTCAGTGCAAAGAGTCAGAAGTCTATTAGTTACATTTTGTAGGCTGGTCCACTCTTCTGTGTTACTGCCCAATCCTCCTTTGTGTTTGATTCAATAGCAAATAAGCTGATGATATATTTGTTTATGGATCTGCCCAGATTTTCTAGACAACTGCTGTGGTTTTTCATAAGTGACCAGCTCAGTTTCACAGTTAGGTAAGGTGGGGGACAGGGAGAAGAGGTTGGTATTTTGTACATTGATATACCCAGATACCAATTCTTTTCTTAGTTCAAATGATGGCCACAAATTCAGAATAGTTTTACCTAGAATACACAGTAAGCCTCATTAACCCTAGGATCCTGGATGAATGCTTTTGAAATATTATCCCTGGATTTCAATTATTTGTTTGACAAAGCCTCTCATATTATCTTTGTGGATAAGATGGGGGAAAGTGGGCTAGATGATGATATAGTTAAATGAGTCCATTGTGAAATGCCTCAAGGACCTGTCCTTGGTCCTATAATGTTGAACATTTCATCTGTGAGTTGGTTAACATGCTTATCAAATTTTCAGATGCCACAAAACTGACAGGGATAGCTAACAATTTGGAGGAAATTCATACTTCAGAAAGATCTTGACAGACTAGGACATGGGAATTAGTGAAGTCTTACACTTAGGTCCAAGGAATCACCTTTAAAAAATATAAGGTAGGGAAAGACAACAGTTTGTGTGAAAAAGATTTGGAAGTTTTTGTGGACTGCAAGCAAAATCTGAGCTATCAGTTTGATATGACAGTTAAAATAGTGAATATGATTTCAGGGCACTTTAGGAAAGGAATAATGGGAAAGTCACACCTTATAGATCTCACATGTACATAATTATTTATATGTTGCCTCCTTCATTAGAATGCAAGATTTTTGAGAGCAGGGAGCATATTTTCTTGTTTGTTTTCCTTTCTTTGCAAACCCGTTCCCCACTATTTACAAAAAGGGCATTGACAATCTGAAGAGCATCCCAAGAAGGGAGAGCAGGATGTCTTTTGTTTTGTTTTTGAGACTGGAATGTTGATGGGGCTGGAGACCATGTCATATAAGGATCAATTAGAAGGATTAGGGATGATTAGCCTAGTGACGAGAAGGTTTAGGAATGGCCGACAGAATAGCTTTCTTTAAGTTTAGGTAGGCACGTGAAGTAGAAGAAGTATTAGATTGGGTTTCTTTGGCCCCAGAAAACAGAACTAGAGGAAATGCGGTAGAAGTTACAAAGGGGCTCATTTGGGTTCAAAATAAAGGGAAGAATCCAAACTTCCTAAGAATTAGAGCTATCCCAAAGTGGAGGAGACTCAACAGGTAATGGATTCTTCATCACTGAAGATGTTCAAGTGGAGGATGGATGAGACCAATTTGAGAGTATTTCTCTTTAGAGATGAATTAGACTGAATGACTTCTGGCTCTGAAATTTTGTGGCACGATCAGAATCCTAGCATTGAATCAAGCCTTTGTATGAGCTTTTGTAAAGGTAATCTGAGAGGAGATACTCTATCTGAGAATGGAACAGATCCCAGCTGGATCTCAGAAGCCTGGCATTTTCCTTCATTTTATACCTATAACCAAAACACAGTTTGCTGAGCTAATGTCCCAGTGGAGTTCATCAGCATATTAACACTCATATCCACACCTCCCTACAAAAGGAGAGAGGTGCATCCTAGGAGATAAGAGCATGTCTTTTCTCATCTCTTGGCAGCTATGCAATGAAAATGTGGAGTTCTCTTCTTTCCAACCAATCATATAGACAGACCCTGGGGATTGACAGTTCCCTTTAAGTTGGGAGATTAATCTCTCTCCTCTCTAAGTGGAAACAGGAGAAGGGAATGAATCATAAGCAATTCTAAACCTTTAAGTACAGTGAATTGAGTATAATTTAGTCATTTTTTGAGTAGAAAAATATTTGAGATTCCCAGAAGCATTTTAGAACGGGATGAGGATATCTTAACACACTTTATATTATCCAAAATAGTTATGGCATCAATGCTATCCCTGGGTCCCAACATAATTCATTATCCAGAAATAAATAGACCTCAAGAACAAAAATATTATTTCAAGAAAAATTTATGAGCATGATGAAACAAAGCAGTGTTAAACATGAAAATGAAATTTTGATTTAATTGTTGTTTTTCTGTAGGAATAATAGGTCTGGCTAAATAACTATTGCCAGCTACCCTAAAGGGTAATATGTCCTACTCAAAATAGTCGAGTGGCTCTGTAATCCCACTGATTTGAAAATTCCCTCCAGCAATGCAGATCACAACCCATCCACTTGTGCCCTTCCTAGGGGACTCTCATCCACATCCTTTCAAAAGTTCCCCCCAACATCTTGGGGGCTTTCTTGCAACATCATGAGGATACCAGTGGAGCATATAGGCTATCTGATGGTTCTCCTGCCACATAACTGGTCGGTCCATCTTTTTTGATCATCTATTTCTGTGATGACATCCTTTTACTCTCATTCTTTTTCATAGTTCTTCATTGGTTATGTGTTGCAGACCCACTTACACATGTACCACAGGCCTCTTTATTGCACTCAGATGAACATCCATTTTTTTCTTTAGAGTCCATTATTTGCAGTCATACAACAGCATCCTTTTAAAAGCATGTGTTATAAAAGTATAAACTGCAGTTAGATAATGGGACTTGGAGATATAAAATCATTTTATCATTATTCAATACTATTTTCTAGGAAGGATTAAAAACTCATGGAGCCAACTATAAATTTCTTAGTCATACAACATGATAGGTACAGAGCAGCTATTCAATAAATAGTTGATGATCGATTGATTGCTAAGTTGGGAACTGTCTCAGTTTGATGTTTCAATCCAATGGGTCATGTTCTAAAAGTTCCTTGTGAATCACTTATTTGGAATTCACACATATTTCCCCATAGGATTAATGCTATATGTGGTGGTTTGGTTCTCAGGCCAGCCCACACAAGCCTGTTTAACCCATATCAGGCCTAAGTTATCTTCCATATTATTGTGCTATAAGAAATGACAAGCAGGATTATTTCAGGAAGGCCTGGAAAGACTTGTGTGAACTGATGTATAGTGAAGTGAGCAGAAGCAAGAGAACATTGTGCACACAGACAGCAATATTGTTTGATGAAGAACTGTGAATGACAACAATACGATGATCCAAGACAATCCCAAAACAAACTATCTACTTACTGTGTAATTTAAGATTCTAAATGTGGATTCTAATCTGTTCCCCCAGTTTGGGGGAAACTAACTAAAAATCACTGATAAAACGAGTTTAGGTTTTTAAGGGTTTATTGGAAAATAGAAAGAAAAAGACTGAGAACAGAATTCTAACAGCCTGGCATTCCTATCTTTCCTCAAATTTCCTGTGAAGTCCTCTGCCGCCACCACCATCAAGTCCGGAAGCCAAAAGGCCAGCACTCTCTGCCCAGGCTCCCTTTCCTCCTTCCTGTCTCCTCCCAGACCATAGGAGGCTCCTCCAGTTAATTGGCTGGTAGACTTGATAGACAGCACCCATGAGCAAACGTCATTTCCTGACTCCAAGGAAAAGCCACAATGCCTCTGAGGCATTTTCCTCATGGTGGAGCTCTCCACAGCAAGTCTCCAGTAGGTGGCGTCATTCCAATCATTACAGTCCCCCCTTTTGTTCCTCAAGAAACAAAATGTTTCCTTGATGGAACAGTAAAAAGAATATAATAACTATTGCTAACTAATAATATGTGAACAACAGTTCTGCCCATGAAGTGAAGGTCTTTGAGGGCAAGACCAGGAGTCTTTTCTTTGGCATCAGGAAGTAACGCCAGCTAGTGGGAGGAGGAAGGAAGAGACTGGCGCTCGCTCTCGCGGTCTTCCCTCTGGACTCCGGTGGAGAGCGGAGCTAGAAATGTGCTCTCCCTTTAATAGATAGGAATCTAGGCCTTTCTCTCTCTTTACCAAATTCTTATTCTCCTTAATAAATGCTTAAAAGTCTAACTCTTGCTAAAGCTTATGATTTATTGGCGACCACTCATTAGATATTTTAGACAGTTTAGCTAGAATTTTAGCCCTTAACATTACAAAGAAAAAAACTGATGTTGATTGAACACAGACTGAAGCATGCTATTTTCACTTTCTTTCATTTTTTCTTTTATTCAAGTTTTCTTGTACAAAATTACTAATATGGTAATGTCTTACATAATCATACATGTATAATACCTATCTGATTGCTTATTGCCTTAGGAAGGGGGGAGCAGAGGGAGGGGAGGAATAAAAAATGAACCCAAAACTATAAATAAAAATGTTTATTACTTAAAAAAATAAATTATCTTCCACTATAATCCTCTGATGCCTCATCATGGTATGGCGTTGACCATAGGTCTTTAAAGACTAATACCAATGGAGTATAAACTCTGCCAGGTCCAAACTGGAAAGAAGATGGTAGGATCAACAGAAGGAGAGAAAGGGGGAGAGAGAGAGAGAGAGAGAGAGAGAGAGAGAGAGAGAGAGAGAGAGAGAATGAGAATGAGAATGAGAATGATTGTAGAGGCAAGCTCCCAGAGGAGATGGGAAGGGATGGGATCAAGTGCAAAAGCAGAAGTTGGACTTAAGGTGAAGGACTTCTGTGAGCCCTAGAGTAAAAGAGGAGAGGAAAGCAAATCTTGTTGGGGCTATTTTGAGGTGAATAGAGAAGAAGTAGCTCACCCTTGATGACCTCTGTTTACTTGGTAAGTAGGAGAAAAGGTCCTCTGCTAAAATTAAGGAAGGGGGGTGACTCAGGAGGCTTGAGGATCAGACATAATACTTAGAACCTTGAGAATCTTCTATTCCATGGGAAGTGTTTCAATTTAGTCATTTTTGAGTTGTGTCCAACTCTTTGTGACCCCATTTGAGTTTTTCTTGGCAAAGATACTGGAGTGGTTTGCCATTTCCTTCTCCACCTCACTTTACAGATGAAGAAACTGAGCTAAACAGGGTGAAGTGACTTGCTCAGGGTCACATAGCTAGTAAGTGTCTGAGGCCAAATTTGAAGTCATGAAGAGGAGTCTTCTGGACTCCAGTCCCAGTACTCTGGCCACCTAGCTTTATGGGGAGTGTTAATGAGAGTCAATTAAGGAAGAATGAAAGGAAGGAAAGAAGGATTATTCTAAGTGCTATACAAATATTAGCCTACTTGATCCTCACAACAATCCTGGGATGAAGGTGCTGTTATTATCCCCATTTTTCAGATAAGGAAACTGAAGCAGAAAGAAGTTAAGTGACTTACCCAGGTTTAAACAGCTAGTAAGTATCTGAGGCCAGATTTGAACTCATGAAGATGAGTCTTCCTGATTCCAGGTCAGTGCTCTATCCACCGTGCCACTTAGCTGCCCCATGCTTAGCACATAGTAAATGCTTAAATGCTGTCTAATTTGTTCATTTGTTCATCTACCAAGGCAGTGAGTTATTGTAATCTATATTTGGTTGAGAGAGTACTCATCAAATCACAGAACTCTAGAGTCCTTACTTTGCATATATCCATTCCTATGTGTACACTCTCATGCAAATCCAATCCACTCACTTTTTCATCCCGTGTGACTCATCCAAATCTTTCTTTAATTCTTCACAGAAGATTTACCCAATGTGCTGGAAACCTTGTCTCAGTATGTATATATTTCATATTCATTGGTCCTTCTCTGATTGTATATATCTTGGATGATTTATTTTATGCCATTTATTGTTCACACATCATCATTGGTAATACACTGTACCCTGTTTATACCCATTATATCTATATCTCTATCCATCTATGTCTTTGCATTGCCCTTTGGGCCATCTGTGGTTTTGATTCTTCTGATATCATGGTGTCCTATGATTAATAGCAATTAGCTTCACCAGAAAACATTGGATTTTAAAAGATAAGTTTTTGTAGTGGCAAATAGCTTATTTTACATGTGTCACAGCCCATTTAACTCTGGGCCTATATCATTGTCTAGCTTTACTACGTGCTAAAGGAAATGTTCTGGTGAACTAACTCAGTGGACTGCTTCTGCATCTGCATGATATAATCTAAGCAATATATATTTTTCATCCACCTTGTTTTTCCTCTGTAAGTTGACAGGTCAATGTCTTTGGAGTGTCCATGAACCTTAAGAAAATATGTGTGTTCTTGTATGTTGAGTGGGAAGGGTATATTGGCTCTGGAGTCAGAGAAGTTGAATTCAAATCTTTTCTCTTTTGCTTACTACCAATGTATGTGACTTTAAGGACTCACTTAACTTAGCTGGGCCTCATTTTGCTTTTTTTGCTTTTTATCTATAAAATGAACGGGTGAGTTAGATTAGATGACCTTCTTCCAGTTCAAGATGTTTGTGTGTATAAGCAAGAGCACCATTGTCCCTTTTCATTGGCTCCTCCTTAACAGAAAAATGTCAGAAGTGAAGACAGTTCTACACACTATTAAGAAAGTGCCTTTTGTGGGGCTGAGGGTCTTGGAGAGAAAGAGACCTTCCTAATCCTCTTTAAGTCACACCAGGTACTTAATTAATGTGAAGCAAGCCTGGCTGTGCTCATCGGCTTCTGTGAATGACAGTGCTCGTGACTCTAAAGGTGCCTATATTGGTTGTATGTGGGTGCAGATTTGCATCATGGGAAGGAAGCATAAGCAGAAACCGTGTGTGTGTGTGTGTGTGTGTGTGTGTGTGTGTGTGTGTGTGTGTGTGTGTGTGTGTACTTTCAGCAGGTCTCCCTCCCCTAGCTGATTTTCCCTTGAAAGGGGAGTGTGACTCAGTTACTTCGTTCATTTCTAATGTTCTGCATTTCACCGTCTAGCAGATCTCGGGTTTCCTCTGAGTCCTCTCTCCAACAACATTACACAAATGCACAGCGTTCAGTGCTTTTCTTCTAGAGAAAGGAAATTCCTCACGTCTCCTCCACCACCAGCGGGCACGTCAGGCTGGCTTGGAACATGTTCCTTGTGGAGCTCTCTTAGAATTGCTTGGCCATTATTTCAAGAATCCAAGTCAAAAATAACTGAGCCAGCTAAAATGGCCCAAGGTGGTTTTGGAAAAGAAGAATGTAAATACTTGAACTGGGACATTGGTCAGAATGCTGAGGCCCTCCATTCTTCCCCTGTTTGCTTTTCAGTGATTAATAAGAAATTTCCTTATACCCTAGCAGTTAAACTATGCTTCATTTGGATGTACTATGATCCTGAGTGTAAAGTGTGTTTTTCTGAGGTTCTACTGTTCTTTTTGAAAGTTACTGACTCTTAAAAGGAATTAAAATGAGTCATCAATCTTGAGGTTCCAAGGGACAAGGAGAGGTCATCTAGTTCACTGCTCTGCCTTCAGGTATTATTGGCCTTTTACCAATGAGAAAACTGAAGGGGCAAGGAGGGGAAGTGACTTCTCTAAGGTCACACAGTTAGTAAGTGACAGACTCTGGATTGGAAACCAGCCCTCCTGGCTACCAGGCCACTTAATCTGAGACCAAGTTTCCAAGATAGGGCGTTTAGGACTAAGTGGCCCAGAGCCATGTCTGTACGTGGCAAGAAATATTTGATATGAAGTTGAATCAAACAGTTTTTTCAGTAATATATAAGCTGCTGGTGGGCAGGAACGGTGCCATTTTCACTTGTGTGTTCTCAATGCCCTTGCACATAGTAGGTGCTGAACATAATGTTCATTGTTTAATGTTTTTAGTTTTTGCTGTCAGGTTTGCATAGAGTTGGCTGAATATATTCACATGAAATCAAGCCACACGTCAGAGGTTCAAGGGCAAAGGACCACCTTGTCTTTTTACTTCTTAGCTACTAACTCATCTTTGACAGGAAAATGTCAAAATGGATGTTGGCCTTCAGACCAGGAAGCAAGTGTCTGACTGTTCTTTTTGGTCATTTAGTTCTGTCAGTGGTAGATCAAGGACCACACCTCCTCCACCTAACTCCATCCTCCCGGATCATTGTGGAGGTGTTTATGTTGTCATGGGGAGGGTACTGAGAGCCCTCTCACATTCTGGCTTAATTCTACCTTTCCATTCTTTTTTTTTTTAGTGAGGCAATTGGGGTCAAGTGACTTGCCCAGGGTCACACAGCTAGTAAGTGTTAAGTGTCTGAGGCCGGATTTGAACTCAGGTACTCCTGACTCCAGGGCCAGTGCTCTATCCACTGTGCCACCTAGCTGCCCCATCTCCATTCTTTTTTTTTTTTTTTTTTTTTAGTGAGGCAATTGGGGTCAAGTGACTTGCCCAGGGTCACACAGCTAGTAAGTGTTAAGTGTCTGAGGCCGGATTTGAACTCAGGTACTCCTGACTCCAGGGCCAGTGCTCTATCCACTGCGCCACCTAGCTGCCCCCTCTCCATTCTTAACTGCCATTATTTCCTTTCTCCCATTGAATCTTCTAGCCAGATTGGAATGCTAGTTGTTAACTCAGTATCCTTCTCCTGCATTTGCCCAGGCTGTCCCCCATGTCTGTCATGCACTGCTAACTCACCTCCTCTTCTTAAACTACCCTTCTCCTCTCCTCTCCTCTTCCTCTCCTCTCTTCTTCCTCACCTCTTTTTCTCCTCTCCCTCTCCCTCTCCCTCTCCCTCTCCCTCTCCCTCTCCCTCTCCCTCTCCCTCTCCCTCTCCCTCTCCCTCTCCCTCTCCCTCTCCCTCTCCCTCTCCCTCTCCTCTCCTCTCCTCTCCTCTCCTCTCCTCTCCTCTCCTCTCCTCTCCTCTCCTCTCCTCTCCTCTCCTCTCCTCTCCTCTCCTCTCTTCTCCTCTCCTTCCCTCTCCCTCTCCCTCTCCCTCTCCCTCTCCCTCTCCCTCTGCCTCTCCCTCTCCCTCTCCCTCTCCCTCTCCCTCTCCCTCTCCCTCTCCCTCTCCCTCTCCCTCTCCTCTCCTCTCCTCTCCTCTCCTCTCCTCTCCTCTCCTCTCCTCTCCTCTCCTCTCCTCTCCTCTCCTCTCCTCTCCTCTCCTCTCCTCTCCTCTCCTCTCCTCTCCTCTCCTCTCCCTCTCCCTCTCCCTCTCCCTCTCCCTCTCCCTCTCCCTCTCCCTCTCCTCTCCCTCTCCCTCTCCCTCTCCCTCTCCTCTCCTCTCCTCTCCTTCCCTCTCCCTCTCCCTCTCCCTCTCCCTCTCCCTCTCCTCTCCCTCTCCTCTCCTTTCCTCTCCTCTCCTCTCTTCTTCCTCACCTCTTTTTCTTCTCTCCCTCTCCCTCTCCCTCTCCCTCTCCCTCTCCTCTCTCCTTCCCCGACCCCTTCCCCTCCCAATCTGGATTTGGTCAGGTCAGGAGCTGTGGTTTCATTAGTCCAGTGGACTCACAGTAAGGAAAAGCAGGTAGGCAATTGATTTGCATCTTAGAGTCTTAGAGAGTGGTCAGAAGTCAACTTGGACTTCTGCAGAGAAATTAAGTGACTTGCCAAGTGTGGTCAGAGGTGGGACTTGAATAGATCAATCAGCAAGCATATATTATGCACCTACCACTTGCTAGGTTTTGTGTTAGAACTAAGGATGTAAAAGGGGAAAAAAGAAACAACCTTCCCTGCCTTCAAGGAACTTCCTAACTCCAAGGCCCATTCCCTACACACTACTCCAAGCTTCTTCCTTCCCTCCTGATATTAGTCCACATTTACTCATCTGTGTACATGTTACACCCCTACTAGTAGAATATAAGCCCTTCAGGGGCAGGGAGTTTTAGTTTTGTCTTGTGTAGCATGCCTTCGACAGGGGCTGACTCTTCAGTAGGAAGATGGGGAGGCCTTCAGGATCATTAATGAGTGTAGAGTTTTGGAGGAAACAGCATTCTTTCCTCCATTCCCTCCTCCTGGCCTAAGTCTCAAGATGTTCTGCTTCTCAAAGGGGGCTGGAGTGGGGAGGAGGCTTGAAGAAAGAAGGCTACTCTCTTGAGAACTACAAACCCTGTGATGAGCCACTGGATGCTTCTCCTTCTGCCTCAAAGTGGCAGCCTCTGTCAAAGGCATATTATACTTATAGTAGCCTAGCAAGGTACCTCGCTCAAAACAGATATTTTTGAAATGCTGAAATAAGTTGAATTATATTGTGTGTTAGTGAGAGATTTTCAGTCAACTGGGCTAATTAGGACCAGTAAATCTTATGGTCTTTGCTCTTTCATTAAATTTTGCTTTGTCTGAGGATTGGTCAACAATTAGAGAAGAATAAAGAATGAAACAATCTCTGCTCTCAAAGAGTTTACATTCTAATTGGCGCTTTCTCTTCAAGGGCTAGAGCTACAGAGTAAAGTTTTAACGAGAAAAGTTGAGTTCTGGGGTTGGGGGGGGGAGAAGAATAATTCTTAGCAGCCTTCAGGCAATGGGGAGCCTTTCTTGAGATGTGACCCATGTCCTCTGGGAGGGCTTTGGGCAGCTAACAAAATCTAATTGGGATCTGAATTTTCACCAGGGAGGCCCAAGGGGAAGGCGCCCTGCTTTGCCAACAAAGAGCCTGCCAGTCCCCAAACCACTTCAGACTGTGAGAGAGACTTGGTTTTATAGTAGAGCAAAGAATTAAAACCTAAAGAATCACCCAGTTGCAGTAAGTAAGATGGAAAGTGTGGCCAGGGAAAAGCAGAGCCAACACGAATCAATCTTTCCCAGGGTCCCTTAGCTTGTTGCAAGTAGGAGATTGGTGCCAAAATATACATTCCCCTTTTTGCTTTGGACCTTGTACCTCTAGCCTTCCAGTAACTGTTCCTTAAGGTTTCCTGCTTTGGACAAGAGACTTGACTACACGACCTTGAATATTTCTTCCAAATCCAAGATTCTGTGGGTGCTATGATTCTAATAATAACTCAAATTCCCATACTACCATACTTTAAGGTTTGCAAAAGGCTTTCTTCAAAACCACCCTATAAGATGTTCAGGTATCATTATTCCTATTTTACAGGTGAGGAAACTGAGGCAGAGAGCAGTAAAATGATTTGCCTCTGATCACACAGTCAGTGCTTTATCCACTGTACCACTTAGGTAAGTCAGGATTTTAGCTCAAGTATCCTGATTGTACTTTTTTATAGTAATGTTTTTTTTTTCTATTAAAACACATTATTTCCCTCTAAATGGAAAGAATAAATCTGGTCTCAATTGTTTCTATTAGAGTTCTAGTCTTCAAAAACAGATTATAAGAGAGTAGCAAGAATCAAGTGAAAACTCCTTATTGGAAGGGCTGTGGGGAAAAAAGGCATATGGATGCCCTGTTGATGGATCTGTAAATGGGTACAACCAGTCTGGAAAATACTTTGGAGTGGTGCACAAAAAGTTACTAAACAGTCCATGACCTTTAACATAGCTATACCACTATAAGGCTTGTACCCAAAAAATGATCAGTGAAAGAGGAAAAGGTCCTACAGGCACAAAAATATTTCTAGCAGTTCTTTTTGTGGTAAAAAATGCCTCAAAATTAAGAGGATGCCCATTAATTGGGGAATGGCTGAAAAAATCATGGAATATGGATGTAATGGAATATGCATTTGTTGTGAGAAATGAGGAACTAGATGATTTCAAAGAGACATTGAAAGACTTGCATAAATTGATAGCTAATTGAACAGAACCAGATAACAGTTTTATACTGTCATATCAGTATTATAAAGACAAATTTAAAGACTTTTATGAAGTAATAAAGAAGTGAGCAGAACCAGTACAATTTTTTTTTTACAATAACAACAACGTAAAGACAAACAACTTTGAAAGTTGTAAGAACTCTGATCAATGAAATGACCATTAATGATTTCCAGAGGATTGTTGATTGTCTATCTCCTGACAGAAAGGTGATGGATTTAGGGTGCAGAATGAGGTACATTTTTTGGAATGTGGTCACTGAGGGAATTTGTTTTATTTGACTCTGAATATTTGTTACAAGTATTTTTTTTCTCTTTTTCCAATGGAGTAAGGGGAGAGAAAATGGTTTTCTGTTCATTAAAAAAATAATTAAATAAAATTTCTAAAAGTATTTAAGCTTTTTGCCAGTAGAAATTATTTCATTTATTGTATTTTCATCGGTGTCACCCAGCTGATTGTCTGGTACAGGTACTTAAGTATATAAGTAAATATGTAAGCACATAGTAGGTCCTTGATAAATATTTGTTGATTAATTGATTGATATAGGGGAAGTTTACCATGTGGCATGAAAAATGAGAATCCTTGTTTCTGGACCTTGATCACCCCATATTGCTCAATTAACTGTAATTATAGAGCTTGGCCATTGGTAACAGAGGTATTCTGTGAATATCATCCATGTCATCTATGATGTCATCTGTGACATCCCAAAGGATTTTGGATTCACATGATCCCAGGTCTGATCTTGAGAGGTCTTGTCCACTCTTCCTCTAGTGACAATATTACTCAAATTTCCTTTGACTCTGTCTGAGCTGTGACCAGCTCTGCCCCCTTAGCTAGAGCCTACTTGTCTTGGAGAATAAGCCCTGCTCCTGTTTAGCCATTTCTCTTCCTTGAGGCTCTCATTGTCTATGAGAAAGCTTTCCTTGTGTTCATCATTGCAGATCCAGGTCACATACTGTTAACCTGTGACCTATGAACTTAATGAAGAAATACCTGGTAAGTTTAGTGGAATCTAAATCCTCTGCTTGGGCAAAGAAAATTTTATTGTCAATTTTGTCTCATTCTTCATGTCTCTGGTCCACTACTTTGAGTAAAACATGCACTGGAAGCCAGAAGGGTACATGTATTCAACATAGAGTTCTATATGACTACCTGATGGGATTTTGAAAGTGAGTTGTTCATTACATTCTTATACTAGGATGAATGAGTCTAAATTCCCCTTTTTACTTGCCAAGCCAAGTCATGCTGGGAACCCCTGCTCCTGTATCTTGTACTTGACCACCCCAGGAACTAATGGAGAAAATAAAGAACTCTGTTGCCAATACCCCACCAAAAAAGAAATAAATTAGCCTTTCCCACTCTCCCAGAGCCAGCCATTTGGCCAATCCTGCCCTTGAGCCTAAGGGAAAGAATCCAAAGAGACAGAACATCAAATAATAATTATCTTCATCTCTTTAAAATTACTGAGCCACACGGAATACCATTAGGCTCACAATTTATGTTATAATGGTCACTTGTACCATAAGAATAATGTTTGCCTGAAATAGGGTGTATGTCTCAATGTAAGCCAGTGTCTGAAGGTGTGACATACGATTCTCAGCTTAGGTTGGTGGGCAGAAATGGGTCGTAGAAGTATGTGGGCAGTGTCTTATGTGGGAAGGCAAGGAACTAAAGGAAAACCGTGGCAGCCTTAAAATGTTCTCAAGCTATTTTCAGGGCTGCCCCTGTGCAAATCTGGCAGAAATGCTCTCGCACAGCCCTTTGGCAAAGAAACCTTTTATCATGGATGCCTGTTCAGTAATTGTCAACATTGCCGTTACCTCTCTAAGCATTTGCTGTGGTGGTGACAATAGAGGAACACAGAAACAAAAAGAAATTTTGGAACATAACCACATTGAATTTAGGCTAGGTTTGAATGGATTAAGATCTATGCTCACTTAGAAAGGTTGGTCTAATGAAATCCAGACAATAGGTGTGGTGCTTCCAGGCCTCCATCACGGGACAAGGAGATCTCGACAGGTAGAGCTTAAATCATAGGAAGTAGAGTTAGGTGGATGCCTTAGTATCATCTGGTCTGAACTCTCCTCCAATCCCCGCCCCCCAATACACACTTTTTTTGTAAACAGGTGAGAAAACTAAAGCATAGAGAAAGAAATCGACTTGCTCAAGGTTGCATAGAAAGAAAAGCTGGGATTTGAACTCAGGTCCTTTTAGGCCAAAATTTTTCCTCCATACCATACTCTATCTATACCATCCAAGTCAGTCATGTCTACATCAGTAATAATAGAAATAATAGTCGTTAACATTTATATAGTGTTTTTTAATTTTTAATTTATTTTTTGAGGGGCAGTGAAGGTTGTGACTTGCCAAGGGTCACACAGCTAGTAAGTGTCAAGTGTCTGAGGCCAGATTTGAACTCAGGCCCTCTTGAATCCAGGGCTGGCTCTTTATCCACTGCACCACCTAGCTGCCCCCCTATATAGGGAGGCACTATATATATTTTTGGGGTTTTTTTGTGTTTGTTTTTTTTGGTAAGGCAATTGGGGTTAAGTGACTTGCCCAGGGTCACACAGCTAGTAAGTGTTAAGTGTCTGAGGCCAGATTTGAACTCAGGTACTCCTGAATCCAGGGCCGGTGCTTTATCCACTGTGCCACCTAGCTGCCCCAGGGAGGCACTATATAATGCTTCAAGAGAGAGATGTCAAGCACATGGTCTGTAGTGGGGCCATGTGATGGCAACATCCCTGAGTGCATCCTGAACTAGATTAAGATATAATCGGGAGGGGGTGGCTAGGTGGCACAGTGGATAAAGCACTGGTCCTAGATTCAGGAGGACCTGAGTTCAAATCCGACCTCAGACACTTGACAATTACTAGCTGTGTGACCCTGGACAAGTCACTTAACCTTCATTGCCTAGCAAATATATATATATATATATATATATATATATATATATAAATAATTGGGAAATATTTAGCAAAATAAGTAAAAACACACTAAGGTTAATATGTAGTTTTCTAAGTTAATATGTGGCCTGCAGAGATCCTTATGTACTGTTTAGTATGCTCCCCCACTAATTTCTATTCAGTTTGGCATCACTGATTTAAGGTTTACAAAAACGTTACCAGTTTCATTTTTATCTTCATAAAACTCTGTGAGCAAGGCACTATCATTATTCCCATTTTTATAAATGAAGAAAATGAGGTACAAAGAGGTTAAGTGACTTGTCTAGGGTCACATGGCTACTAAGTGGCTGAAGGTCAGATGTGGAGGTCTTTCTGATGCCAAGTCAAATATTCTATCCACTATATCACCCAGCTACCTCTAAATATGAACACTGAAGAATTATGCACCTCCCTACACTTCCACCCCAAATGGAAAGAAATATATGGAACATAGTTCTTATGGAAGCTATAAGTGACAACCCTTCCTCATTCCATTTGAAGAACCTTCATTTTTTATAACATTTCTTCATATGTTTATTTTTCCATATAATAAGAGGAAATGGATAATTCCTTCCCTGAATGTTATAATGGATTTAAAAGCATCTACAACTTTAAGTATATGTAGACAGTTGCCTTTAAGTAGCCTAAATTGAGGGGTGCGCTGGAACCAGCTCTAACTAGCTTTCAAGCAGATTGTAAAATTTTTGGTATGAGCATTAACAAGACGGAAATTGGCAAACTACCAGTCAAAACATGATTTATTGCTTTGTGAATTGTCTAGAGTCAAGAAAGTGATGGAGAAAATATTAATAATGCGGATTATATTTAAAAGTGTGTTAAAAGCGTACTTTTTTTTTTTTGAGAGCTGGCTGCTAAAGTTTATAAGCACTTCATGACCTAAATCAATATTTTAGACATTTCAGTTAGTCCTATTCAATTTAAGGGTGAAAAAAGTAAGGATTTGTGAAGTTGTAGATTAATAATTTGTATCCTAGCAAATCTCCAACAAGGTAAATGAATGATTATCCAGGCCCTGGGTAGCTAGGTGGTGCAATGTATAAAAGACTTGGCCTGGAGTCAGGAAGAACAGAATTCAAATCATATACAAATCAGCCTCAAAAAGTTACCTAGCTGTGTAACCTTGGGCAATTCGCTTAATCCTGTTTGCCTCAGTTTCCTCATCTGTAAAATGAGCTGGAGAAGGAAATGGCAAACCACTTCAGTCCCTTTGCCAAGAAAAACACAAAAACGATCACAAAAAGTCAGACAAGACTGAAATCAATTGAAAAACAACCACCACAACAGCCAGACCCTGTCATCTGAACTTTTTTTTTTTTTTTGGTGAGGCAATTGGGGTTAAGTGACTTGCCCAGGGTCACACAGCTAGTAAGTGTCAAGTGTCTGAGGCTGGATTTGAACTCAGGTCCTTCTGAATCCAGGGCCGGTGCTCTATCCATTGTGCCACCTAGCTGCCCCAATATCTGAATGTTTTGCACCTCACTTCAGTTTGTCTCTGATGCTCCACAGGATCTGTTATCTCACACAAAGGCATACTTTCTCTAATGACGTAGATCCTGACTTGCCCATGCCTGTCCGCACTGTACAGTTCATTCATACAACCCCGGGACTTTGCTACCAACTTCCTCTTAATTTCAGCCTACTAGAGAAAAGCCTCAATTACCCTGCTTTTTAGCTCTGGTTCTGTGTGGAAACCAAGGATAAAATGAAGAATGACATCAAAACATTGAAGGAATGGTTGAGAAAAAAGAATGACATTTAGCAGGACAAGCTCAAGGATGGATGAAGAAAACTGAAAATAAAAAAAAAAAAGCTAGAGTAGACCTGGCTTAGCACAAATATGGAAGAAGAAGAAGTCATCAGATTTGATCATGAAGAATAGTCACAATGAACTGCCTTTTTGGAGTGCCAAGACTGTCCAAGCTGGAAGGACCTTAGAGACGTTCTAGTTAGACCCTCTTATTTCCTAGATGAGGAAACTGAACCAAAGAGAGGAGGGATTGAATAATCTAAACCAGAGTCTTCTTCCAGTCTGGCATCAGAGCTGGTTATCAAATGGCTTTCAGCCATTTTATTTTACAGATGAGGAGACTGAGGTTGGTTGACACCTGGGACCCAAAGACAAAAAACTTTATTCAAGAAATGCTATTGGGGCAGCTAGATGGCGCAGTGGATAGAGCATCAGCCCTGGAGTCAGGAGTACCTGAGTTCAAATCCAGCCTCAGACACTTAACACTTACTAGCTGTGTGACCCTGGGCAAGTCACTTAACCCCAATTGCCTCACTAAAAAAAAAAAAAAAAAAAAAAAAAAAAAAAAAAAAAAAGAAATGCTATTAATACTTTAACTAAGGAGGCAGGTAGATGGCGCAGTGGATAAAGCACCAGACCTGGATTGAGGAGGACCTGAGTTCAAATCCAGCCTCAGACACTTGACACTTACTAGCTGTGTAACCCTGGGCAAGTCACTTAACCCTCATTGCTCCGCAAAAAAAAAAATGCTCGTTGACTCCAGCTGATTAGTTCTGTGCCCTCATTTTCTGCTCTATCCACTGTGGCACCTAGCTGCCCCCCCTTAACTAGTATTTATTAAGCGCCTACTATGTCCCAGGAAGGACAGCGAGATGGTACAGTGATTAGAATCCTTGGCCTGGATTCAGGAAGACTCTGTTTCCTGAGTTCAAATTTGGCTTTAGATATTAGTTTTGTGATCCTGGGCAAGTCAATTCACCCTGTTTGCCTCTTTTTCCTTATATGTAAAATGAGCTGGAAAAGGAAATGGCAAATTGCTCCAGTATCTTTTCTAAGAAAACTCCAAATTGGGTTGTGAAAAATCAGACGTGACTGAAAAACAACATGTACCAGGAATCGTATTAAGCCAGAATCAGACCTCTGCTCGCTTTAATAATAGTCCTGTATTTCTTTTACTATAGCACACAGGCCCCTATGACAAAAGCCAGCATGATTTTGATTTTTAAAAACACTCTGACATGCAAGAACCAGGCTACACTGAGATTTGGGGCTAACAGATGGAGAGCTCCTGAGTTGTATCTGTATCCATGTAATATTGGAAGGACCACCAGGAGATTATCAGAGCAATTAACAGATCACCTGGGGAAGAGTGATGGAAAGACAAGGACCAGAATTGTATAGGATAAGAGGTTCTATGATTTTTTTAACCAATCTAGAACTTTCAGTTGAATGTAGGAAGAATTTTTAATTGTTCGGTTGAGAAAGCCCTGGAATGAGTAGCAATGGGTATGTCATTTGCTGTGAGTTCTTTTAATAAGCGTATTGATGATTATCTATCCAGGATGGCTTGGCTATTCATGACAGGATGCTGAACTAAACATCTTCTCCCAATCCTTTGCCAAACCAAATCCTGTCCCCAGTTAATAGAGTTAAAAACAAACAAACAAACAAACAACAATGACAACAAAAAACTGTGCAGCATTGATTTCGAAAAGACCTTTTCTATCCTTCCCCTTCTACCCTCATGGAAGTTTTTCCATCATTTGTCTTCACACATCCAGCACCTAGCTCAGTACCTAGCACATAGCAGGTATTTAATAAATGCTTCTGGATTGGGTTGGATTAGTGAGGTTTGACTGTCCCCACTTTTAGGAAGCTCTGAAGTTCTTCCAGACACTCGAAAGGCTAAATAGTGTCTTTTTTCTTTTCAGATCATTAGGAGTGGTTTGGGAAACTTTCAGGTGTTAAAAAATAAGATTCTAACAACTAAATCAATGGAATAGCTTCAGTGATCCAAGGCTATTTATATCCTGACTAAAAATTATCCTTTGTAGTTCTTTTCATCAGCCCCAAATAAAAATGAAGCCTCTTCATTTAAAATGTCTGTAATTGGGGATGTTTCACATTTTAGTATCACTCCAGCTGAAATCACTCGAAGCTAGCCCTCCTGAAAAGGAGGGCCCTTGGTAAATAGTCCTTGATGAGTAGTCTTTGCATTATTCATAGATTAAGAATCCTGTGTCTTGGGGTGATTGGACCAGAAGAAAAGAGATGGCTACATACACCCGATGGCAGAAGGGAAGCATTGCCAAATGATTTACAGAACACTTTATGTTGCCAAAGTCCCATTCTTAGGATCTTAAAGTGATTTATTAACAATTAACTCGTTTATTATCCCAACATCCTGGTGAGCTCCTAAGCAAGTATTATTAGCCTCTTTCAAGATCAGATCTCCAAAGAGGTCAAATGCTCAATGTCAGCAAAGGGTCAGTGGCAGGGTTCATTTCAGAATGGAAATCAGAATATTCTTTTTGCTTTGAGCGTCTTGGAAGGAAGATCTCCATATAAATTCAAGATAATTTAATTAACACATGTACTTATAGGGCCACCCTAAGAGGGTTAAAGAAGCCAGAGTAGCCCAGAAATATTTTTCTCTAAGGCAAGGAAAAGTAGCATTTTGTCCAACTCTTTTTCACTTCCTTATGAGATAACATATGTAGAGTGCTTTGCAAATCTTAGAATCTTACAGCACTTTAAGTTATAAACCTATATATTATATTGTTGTTGTCATTATGCTTTAAAAGGACTCCTGGTAATAAAATGGGAGACTATTGTTTGCGTATTTCCAGCAAAAGTCAAGATTTCTGTCATTGGTCTAGGTTTTTATCTATTTGCAAAAACAAAAACAGTAAAAATAACAAAAAAAAAACACCCTTTTTCCATTACTTTCTCAAAGAAAACAAACAAATATGAACTTCTCAGTGAGATAACAGCGCATCCAATTACCTAATATCCATTTCTACATTGTTAACTCCTCAGGTTACCTCCTATTAGTTTTGCCTTTGGACAATTTTTCAACCAAATCCCATTCTTTTCAGGGTCTGTATTTTGGTGGAAATATTGGAGCCAGAGACAAAATGGGAGGCTGTGTGGTACAGTGAAAAGAGTACTGAATTTGTAGTCTGAGGAGCTAGATTCAAATCCTAAATTTGCTTTTGAGTGCCTGTATAATCTGAGGAAAGACACTTAAACTCTTTTTTGAGCTTAAATTTCTTTGCCTGTAAAATGAAGGAGTTGGGTTACATGACTTCCATGGTCCATTTCAGCTCTAAATCTATGATCTTCTCATCAAAAGTACAGCAAGAACCTTTTATTTTTATCTAGGAATTGGTTCTCAACCAAAAATCTTCACATATATACACATATGTATGTATGTGTGTGTATACATATATATATATATATATTCATACTTTGTTTTGTGATGTCCTGACTCTCAAATGAATTGGAATTAAGTGAGACAGAGTATCACAAAGTCGTTAGCCTCAGTCTCTCAGTCATCGAAGTCCAGTGGCAGGACGAAAGTCAGGACAACTATCACTGACCCAGGGTTCAGTGGATGATTTTGGGGTCTGTGATGTCTGACCCAGCTCTAAGCCTACTTTATCCACCTTTGTGGTCATTGGAACAAATTGTTCTCATCCACTGGGGGGGAGTTTTCACATGTTTGGGATAGACATCCCCCTAACATATAGGTGGATAGATATGCATACGTGTATATATGACAAATGTTTGTTTATACACATATGTATGTATGTATGTATGTATATAAATACACATACCAATATTTATTAATATTCCAGGTACTAGGTTAAGTATATATAAATATAAATGAATATAAATACAAAGAAAAATATGTATGCATATATGTACATTAAACCCACAAATATTTGTATGTATATGCATTTGTGTATATGTGCATATATAGCAAAGCCCACTTATTGCCTTAATTAGGACAATTTGAATGCAGTTTACTTAAGAATATGGAAACAATCTTCATGATATTGCCATGAATTCTGATTAGTAAAAACTTTGATGTATATTCCTTAAAAATCTTTTTATGTTCTGACATATGCTTCTGTCATCAATAGCTATTATACTAATCCTTCAACATAATTGGATCCAACAACTAAAATGAATTAGCTAAAAAAAGTATGAATGATAAATATGCTCGGATGGGCCTCTAAAATTTTTGTGTAATAAAATTACAATCAGAGAGAAAGAACTCATCCGTTTTCAGGATCCCCACTGGGGGCCCACCGTAATGCCTAACATCATGGACTGAGATCTTCTTTCAATTACCGTTAGCCAGGAGGTTCAAAGTTTGTTTGAATAAAGCCACAGAGGATCCCTTGTTGGGAATCATTTTTCAGCCTCTGGAGAAAACTCCCCAAAAGCCAAAGAATTTGGTCTCATGCAGGGTATGAGATGTTAGAGGCATAGCTGTTATGTGGGAACAAATGACTTTATCCTGATATGAGAAAGAGGACAAGACAAAGGGAAAGGGTATTTTCTTGGAGGAAGGACAGAAGAAGGTGCTATATCCCAATGCTTTTCCACATCCATCAGGTCCAGCTGTTTGGTTTAGCTTGTCAACTCTCCTTACTATTAAGTTTTAATATTGTAAAATGTCATAAGAGCTATATAATCTATGAGGTCATAAGCAGTCATTGGCACTGCTCCATGCCGTGCCCAAGTTCATGTCAGTGTGAGACAGTCTCCTAGGGACAAGCTGGAAAGTATTCCCTTCATCTGGGCTAGTCCTTTGGAAAAGTAAAAGTCTTTATTTCCCAGAATGATGAGGATGGCTGGGAGAACTGTATCTTTGAGACTCTCTCCTAACTCTCTTTACATTTTGGCAAATAGCTTTCATTTGCTTGGAGTCAGTTTTATATTTGAAAAATGAAGTGTAGAAGGTGGTTTAAGCTTCAGAGCTTGTGTTAAAAAATGATGCTGTTTGGATCTCGTCATTTTAACATGGAAACTCTTCACAGTGGACTTTGTTTTTGTAAAGTCTTTTAGGAATGACTATATTGAAAAGGATGTAATTTCACTCCTAGCTATGTCTAAATGCACAAGTAACACTTGTTGGTACTGTCTCCTTCTGGGAAGCACCTACCTGTTTCTCCCTCTTCCCCCCACCTATCCCCCAACTCACTACAACCATATTTTCAGGTGCCAAGATGGAAATGTGGAGCTCAATAGCTCTGGGGGCAAGGTTAGGTGGGGGGAGTAGGGAGGGAAGGGGGGAGGAGTCTTTTGTATAAAACCAGCTCTCAGGGTCATGCTAGGTTGCAAGGTCTAGTGGGACTTTTAAAAGGGCAGAGGCTGTCATATGTTTGCGTTGGAATTCTCTCCACCCTACCCCACCCTCACCCCCATACACACATGTACATACTCCCCAAGGCCAGTTCAAGGAAATACCAAGTGACTGCCTACAGGGAAAGATACCTGCATCTTTTCTTACTGTAGCAAGTGTCCCTGAAAGTCTGAGTCTGCAAATGAAAACACCAAAAGAGTAAATTTCAGAGGGAGAGCCAGAGAGCCAGAGAGAAAAACAAAAACAGAGACAGACAGAGACAGACAAAGACAGAGACAGAGAGACAGAGAAAGACAGAGACAGACAGAGAGACAGAGAGAGACAGAGACAGAGAGACACAGAAAGCCTCTGCCCTTTTAAAAATCCCACCAGATTCCCAGCATGTTCTTACAGCTATCTTTGGGTAGTACTACCTTCCTCTCTTCTCCTTTCTCTCCTTCTCCACCACCAGCCCTCCTCCCATTTAGCTTTCTCATATCTCTTTGTTGCCTAAAGACAACAAAGTATCAGGAGGAAGTTCAGGCAAAACACCAAAGATTGTAAAAGGACGACTATTACAGTCCAAAGTGACAGTTACCACTTTAGGGTATTTCTAGGTGGGGATCTTCAAATATCTCTAGCCATTACCACACTCAAAAAGCTATAAAGCATCTTGGAAATTAACTAGCCTGAGTTTTTCATTTTATAGAGCAGTCATGTCTGGGCTTAACAAACAAGACTTTGGAAGAAAATACCTTAATTGAGGGGGCAGCCAGGTGGTGCAGTGGATAAAGCACCGGCCCTGGATTCAGAAGGACCTGAGTTCAAATCCAGCCTCAGACACTTACTTACTAGCTGTGTGACCCTGGGGAAGTCACTTAACCCCCATTGTCCCGCAAAAACAAACAAAAAGAAAGAAAGAAAGAAAATACCTTAGTTAAAATACTGTCTTTGACATCGTGTGACCGCATACACCATTTACTTCTCTGACCCTCAGTTTTTTCATCTGTAAAATTTAAATAACAATACCCATAGTGCCTACTGCACGGGGTTGGTGTGAAGCTCAAATGAGATAACGTGTATAAAATGCTTTGCCAGCTTTAAAACCCTGTATAAATGTCAGTGAAAATGATTTATGGAGGAAGAATTTGAAACTCAGAGCATGTCCAAAGTTCTTGTGTTCGTTCTCTCTCTCTCTCTCTCTCTCTCTCTCTCTCTCTCTCTCTCTCTCTCTCTCTCTCTCTCTCTCTCTCTCTCTCTGGTCTTGGCTCCTCTAAATATCTAGTGTACCCTGTTGGTGGAAAGTATGAACTTTTAATTAACTTGAATGTAGGCTACAAATAATAAAAATAAAACTTCATCAAGCAAACCAAATATCAGGTTATTGAATCCTCCAGATGGGCAAAGTATAAAGTACAGCTCAGGTTCACTGCCAAAGTGAGGCAGAGGTTGGAATCAAGGACTGGAAAAAATTTTGGGCAAGAAAATACTCTCTTTTTGGACTTCAGTTTTTCCATAGAAAGCAATGCCACCACTTCCTCAGTAATCCATTTCAGGCTTTAGCAATCCTTCATGTCAGCGAGTTCATTTTAATCCCTCTTGTAGTTCTCCGAACATACTGAATCTTCACTTGTTGTCAGGTAAGAAGGAAGCTAGGAATGGGACCCTTTGCTCAAGGCCTTCACGGCCTAATTCTATTATTTGAATTAAAACATTTCCCCACTTTCCAACTCAATCTCCATATCACTATATATTACCACCAAAAAGTGGGAGAAAGGGATAGGGTTGTTGGGGAGCTTGGAAGTAATTGAAAGAGCACTGGCTTTGAAATCAGGGGACCTGGGTGCCAATCTCAATTCTGGTGCTTCTTACCTATGAGACCTTGGGCAAGTCTCCTACCTCCCTGGGCGTTAGTTTCTTCATCTGGAAAATGGACTTGGTGGCCTCTGAGGTCCCTTTCAGTTTAGCTATAATCCTGTGATAATAGGTGGTACAGTGGCTAGAACACTGGACCTGGAATAAGGAAAACCTGAGTTCAAATCCAACCTGAGACTCTTACTGGCTCTGTGACCATGGATAAATCACTTACTCTATTTCTGCCTCAGTTTCTTTCATTGTAAAACAGGGGTAATAACACACCTATCTTCCAAGGCTGCTGTGAAGATGAAATAAGATAATATTTGTAAAGCACTTAGCACAATGGTGCATAGTAGGTGTTTAATAAATGATCCCTACTTCTCTTCCTCCCTCCCTCTCTCCTTTCCTTCTTCCCTTCTTCCTTCCTTCCTTCCTTCCTTCCTTCCTTCCTTCCTTCCTTCCTTCCTTCCTTCCTTCCTTCCTTCCTTCCTTCCTTCCTTCCTTCCTTCCTTCCTTCCTTCCTTCCTTCCTTCCTCCCTCCCTCCCTCCCTTCCTTTTTCTCCCTTATTGAGAATTTATTTTGAGCCTAACAATGTTCTATGTGGGGAGAGAAAGTACAATAAACTCTGTGTTAAGTTTCTTACCCTGAGGTCTGTGAAATATAAATCTAAATACAAAATATGTATATGTATATGTATATGTATGTATGTATGTATGTATGTATGTTTACACACATATACACATCTGTTTTAGTATAATTGTTTTCCTTTGTACTCCCATACACTATATTTTGTGAATTTAAAAAGATTGTTCTGGGAAGGGGTCCACAGACTTCCCCAGACTGCCAAAGGTGTCCACATTACAGAAAAGTTAAGAACCCCAGCTCTAAGGCATACTCCCTGCCCTCAAAAAGCTTACAGTTTAATGAGGAAGAGAAGACTGACACATATGAGACAATTAGAGGACGGGTTGAGGATTGTATGGCTCTGTCTGAACATTTTATAGGAGGAAGAGATGACTGTGGATAGGAATAATTGAGGTTGGCTGCACAGAGGATGTGATGCTGGCACTGGGACTTGAAAGATTGATAGGATTCAAATAAAGGGGAGGAAATTGGGAACTACATGAGGAAGTGCACAAAGGCAAGTTGAACAGATTCATCTACATTATCCCTCCTGAAATCTCAGAATAAACTGTTTTAAACAAAGGAAGAGGCAAAAGGCTCTCACTTTTCCCCTGCTGGGACACCACAGAGCCCAGTCCATTGGATACATTTATTGTTGGCCAGGCTTTGTCAATGGGGGGACCACAGTCTTAGAGTTTTTCCAGCAGCTTGTGGATGCTGAATTCAGGCTGTCAGGAAAAGAGGGATAGTCTTACCCATCCATGCTGGAGACAAGGTCCCCGAGGTCCTACAACCATATCTTCAACCCATCCTATAAAGAGCTGCCAGATTACTCTTCCCAGCGCGTGGCTTTTGCCAGTTTCCTTGCCTGAAATCTGTGAAGACATTTTTCCTCCTTGATCACCAAGTAAAGCCCCAAACTCCTGGTAATAGAGCCATAACCAGGGTGGGGCAACCAGGACTTTACCAGGCACTGCTGCATTTAGCTCTAAGAGCCAGCTCTGGCTCTTGTCAGGCATTGAAGGTCAGAGCAGGAGGAAGAGGGCTCCCAGTATTACATCCCCTCTGCCTTCCCATACCTTTGACCAGTGTTGCCAGCTTCTCCATAAAGCATGGTTCACTCACCATGAGGTTAATTCTGGCCCCACTCCTTCAGCAGGGCAGGGGAAGTTAGAGACAGGTATCTCTTCTTTTAAACATGCCACATTCTCTTCTGCCAGCCCTTCTCACATACTTAGGGATGGGAAGGGAGTAAGAATTTATAGAGCGTGGGGCAGCTAGGTGGCACAGTAGATAGAACACCGGCCCTGGAATCAGGAAGACCTGAGTTCAAATCCGGCCTCAGACACTTGACACGACCTAGCTGTGTGACCCTGGGCAAGTCACTTAACCCCAATTGCCCCCCTCAAAAGAATTTATAGAGTGCTTCTGATGTGCCAGCCACTGAGCTAAACTCTTTACAAATATTATCTCCTGAAAGGTAGGTGCTATTGATGTCCCCAATTTACAGTTGAGAAAACAGAGGTCAATGGAGATTGAGTGACTTGTCCAGGGTCACAATGCTAGTAAATATCTGAAACTAGATTTGAAGACCTGAGGGTCTCCCTGGCTCCAGGATCAGCATTCTATCTACTGCACCTTCTAGCTGCCCGGTGGTAGCTGGTGGATATAAGACCAGATTGATACTCATTTGCTCAGATTGATACTCATTTGCTCAGATTGATTGAGTTAGGTTAGTCATGAGGGTCTCAGCTATTTGCTACTGCCTGTCTGGGAATGAGACCTATTCACCATCAACTCAAAGGAGAAGAGATAGATGCTCAGGGTCCAATTTATATCTGCATAGGGATTTTGGTGGTAGTTGAAAGTTGAATGGATGGACCTTTCCCCCCAAACTCTCTGCTCCACTAACCCAGGGCCTGGGAATAATTAGCACCTAGCAAACAATTATTAGTATAGAAATCTACCAGATGGTCCAAAAATGGTGATTTCTATTCTCCCCCTATCCTGAGGTTTCACCTCCTAGGATCTCTATCTACCCCCTAGCAGTCAATGGTTGTAGTAATTTAGTTTCAATGTACTTTGGTAACTTGATCTTTCATCACTCCTCAACACAAATCCCTTGCACTAGACAGGCTAATATGTTCACTGTTCCACCATTGCACTTCAGTCATTTTCACCTTCTATGCCTTTTTTTCACTAGCCATTCTCCCATACACAATTCCTTCCCCTCCCTACATAGCAGGCATTCAGAAAATATTTCCTAAATGACTCAAATGAATGAGTGATTTTGAAGGGCTTAGAATGTCCCTTTGAAGTCTATTGGCTTCATTCCTTAGTTTATAAATGGTCAAAGTATACGAATAGACAATTTTCAGAAGGTATACTGTTGGTGGAGTTGTGAACTAGCCTAAGCATTCTGGAGAACAACTTGGAGCTATACCCAAAGGGCTATAAAACTGTGCATACCCTTTGTTCCACCAATGCAACTAGTAGGTCTATATCCAAAAGAGATCAAGAAAAGGAACAAAGGACTTATTTGTACAAAAATATTTATGGCAGCTTTTTCTTTTTGCATGTGGTGGCAAAGAATTTTAAATTCTTTGGGGTGGGGGATGCACATCAATTGGAGGGTGGCTGAACAATTTGTGGTATATGATTGTGATGGAATGCTATTGTTCTGTAAGAAGTGATGAGCAGGATGGTTTCAGAAAAACCTGGAAAGACTTACCTGAACTAATGCAAAGTGAAGTGAGAAGAAGCAGAACCCTGCAGACAGTAATAGCAATATTATAAAGATGATAAATTATAAAATACTTAGTTACTCTGATTAAGGCAATTCCAAAGGAACCATCATGGAAAAATGCTATCAGTCTCCAGCGAGAGAAAACTGATGAATTCTGAATGCAGATTGAAGCATACTTTTTTAACTTTATTTTTTGTGGGTTTTCATCTGTGTTTTCTTTTGCAACATAGATAATATGGAAATATATTTTGTAAGACTTTACATATATAATTGATATAATTATGTAATTGTAATAATTATTGATTATAATTGTCTTTTTAAGCAGTGGGGAGGGGAAAGGGAGGGAGAGAATTTGGAACTCAAAATTTTGAAAAAAATTAATGTTAAAATTGTTTTACATGTAATTTGGAAATATTTAACAAAATATTTTTAAAATATAAAAAGAAATATATAAAATATATTGTTATATATAAAAATAAGTCTAATAGCTCTACAAAGTACCTAAAATTCCTATGTGGCTCTTTTGACCTAAAAATTTGAGTACCTTAAGGAAAGGGTATGTTGAACCATTGGCAGTCATCTTTCTGTTTTTTTGTGTGTTTTTTGGGCAGGGCAATTCGGAGGTAAGTGACTTGCCCAGGGTCACACACAGCTAGTTAGTGTCAAGTGTCTGAGGTCAGATTTGAACTCAGGTCCTCCTGAATCCAGGACCAGTGCTTTATCTACTGCACCACCTAGCTGCCCCAGAGGTCATCTTAATGTTAGGGATGTGCTTGATTGACTGAGAGCAGGATTATGGACGATGTCACAGGAAAACTAAGTTCTGCTATAGTTTCAGGGAAAGAGAGAAAAGTTCTTCAGTTCATTACTGCAGTGAGGAAACCTAACCAACTGGAGGGACCGGAACATGGTGGGTGTGTCACTCAAAGGGAAATGAAAAGGCTCAAAGACAAACTGCCTTCTTCCTACTTTTGCCTGAGGCAGAATCTGCCTGTATCATTTCAGTGTGTATATATGTATGTATGTATGTATGTGCATGTATATGCATGTGCACATCTATATGTACAGGCACACATGTATATGCAATGCAACACATATAACATGCAACGCACGTACAGTATAAAATCACACATGTATACACATGTGTGTATTCTGAATGTTCAGGTAAGATATGAGAATCACAGAAGTTTTAGGAGATTCATTTCTATAGACAAATTCTCTTTAGGTAGGTTGAAATGCTGCCAGACCTACATAAACTGCATGTAAGAATTCATTCACAAGGTATTTTTGTACTTCTTGATGAAACTAGAAAATCATGAGTACAGCCAGCTAGGAGTGATGACTTTTCTTCTTGACTGGTGTAATTACAAGTTGAAGACTTACACAATAATGAGAAAAAAATCAACTTTTTGAACTTCAAAATGGAATACCAGTGCCCTGTAGTTAAATCACATCTTTCATCTGAAACTATCAAAGCCAGTTAGGGACATATACTCTTATTCTATGATTGTCAGTGGGAAAATGGAGGCATTAAATAACAAAAAGGCTTGTCAGTAGTCAGAATGAGTTTGTGGTAAATTCGAGAATGAAAATGGGAGTGAGACAATCATTTGGAAAGGTTGGAGCCCTCAGTGAGCTATATCCCCAGAGGAAGGAGCTGTCATTCAGCGAATCACATGGATGGCTCTGAGAGGGGAGAACAATTCAGTCCTGGGGCTAAAGAATCACCTGCTGACAACAAATTGTAATTAGGCTATAATCGGGCTACCAATAATGGACTCTCTTAGGCACTGCTTTCAGTGGATGCTGTTCTACTTTCAGTTCAACAGCTTTCACTGAATGATGTGCAAGACATGACATAGGAAGTATATATATATATTTTTACTTTAGTGAGCCAATTGGGGTTAAGTGACTTGCCCAGGGTCACACAGCTAGTAAGTGTTAAGTGTCTGAGGCCGGATTTGAACTCAGGTCCTCCTGACTCCAGGGCCAGTGCTCTATCCACTGCGCCACCTAGCTGCCCCGGAAGTATATTTTTAATATAAAATATTTAAGATGTTACATATCCTTAGGTTCACTTTTAGGGAGTCCATGTACCATTTAATGGATGTGAAATACCTTGGTTCCAGGATCCCTCTAATGGTCCCAAGGGAGCTAAGGACACCTACCTGTGAGTTCCATTACCTTCAAACTTTGGCACTAGACCTACTCTTAGTCCTAGGAATGATGAATCGAAAGAGCCCTAGGTCAGTATTCAGTCAGTCCACAGTCCTTACTGAGTGTCAGCACTGTGCCAATTGCTAAGGCTGCAAAAAGGGCAAATACTTGGTCTCTTCTCCCAAGGAGTTCATGTTCTATGGGACAGATAACATGTAAATAGATACAGATATGCACATATACACATATAGATATGGATATACATATGGATGTGGATATACATACACACATGTATATGTATATATACATATGTATATGAATATGCATATACATACATATACGTGTGTGTTGTTTAATTGTTTTCAGTTGTGTCTATTTGTGGCCCTGTTTGAGGTTTTCTTGGCAAAGATACTAGAGTGGTTTGCTATTTCATTCTCCAGCTTATCTTATAGATGAGGAAACTGAGGCATACAGGGTTAAGTGACTTGCCCAGGGTCACACGGCTATTAAGTGTCTGAGGCTAGATTTGAATTCAGGAAGATGAATCTTCATGACTCCAGGACCAGAACTTTATCTATTGTACTGTCTGTCTCTGTCTCTGTCCCTCTGTCTCTCTATATGTATGTGTGTATGTATATATGTATATATGTGCGTATATATACATACACACACATACACACACACACATATATATACATATATGAATTGAGTGAATGGAGGTAATCGCACAGGGAAGGAAGAAGGGAAGGCACTGGGGTTGGTGTTGGGGAGGAGAGCAAGAGAAGTCTCTTGCAGAAGGTAGGAGTTGAGCCAAGTCTTGAAGGAGGACAGGAAAGTTAGCAGGCAAAGGTGAGGAGGGAGAACATTTCAGGCACAGGGGACATGCAGTGAGAAAGCAGAATTGAGAGCAAGATTGTAATGATCAAGGAACATCACGCAGGGTCAGAATGGAGGGATCTCAAAGAACACAGAAGGCAGAAAAATAGAAGAAGACTGGACAGGTAAAAAGGGATTACAGTTTGAAGGACTTTAAATACAAAATGGAGAATTTTATATTTGATCCTGAAAGCCACTGGGATTAATTAATTAGAGGAGTGACATAAGTGGACCTGTACTTTAAGAAAAACACTTTGGCAGTTGAGTGAAGAATGGGTTGGAGTATGGAGACATGAGTCATGGAGACCAAACAGAAGACTATTGAACTAGTCTCAGTGGGAAGTGTTAAGGACCCGCTCCAGAGTTGTGACTGTGTGAGTGGAGAGAAGGGGATGTATAAGAGAGATGTATGTTGTAAACATAGAAACAAGACTTGACAAAAGTTTGTTGGGTGAATAGGAATGAGGAGTTGAGGATGACAATGAGTTTATTCTAGGTGATTGGGAGAAGGGTGTTGCCATTAATGGTAATGAGAGAGTTGGGAAGAATGTAGGGTTTGGGGTGGGGGAAGAGAATAAATTCTGTTTCAGACATGAATAATCTGAGATGTCTAAGATTCACCCAATTTGAAGTATTCAAAACTAAATTGGTGATGTGGGACTAGAGCTAAGGAGAGAGATCAGGGCTGGCTCTATCAATCTGAGAATCATCCGTGTTGAGATGATAATTGAACCCTTGAGAACTAAAAAGGTCACTAAGTGAGGTAATTTAGAGGGATAAGAGCTGACTCAGGGGAAACCTTTGGGGGACACCTTTATTGTGAGTAATGTAGATGAAGATCCAAGTTAGGAAACTAAAAGCAGTCACCCAGGTAGGAGGAGAACCAGGAGATAGATAGCAAAGTCATGGAACCATAGAGAGAAGAGTACGTCCAGGAGGAGTAGTCAGCAGGGATGGTGGGAACAAAAGGGCTTTTTTATTTGTTTGTTTTTTAAGATGGGGGAGATGTGGGGTTGTTTATTGGCAGCAGTGAAAGAACAAGTACATGGAAATAGGTTAGAGATGAGATAGAGAGATAGATAGAGAGACAGAGAAAGAGACAGAGAGAGACAGAGACAGAGAGACACTCAGAGATAGAGAGTGAGACACAGACAGAGACAGATTGTGACAGAGACAGAGAGATAGAAACATAGAGACAGAAACAGAGAGAGAGAGATGTAGAGAGAGACAGAGATAGGGGGACAGAGACAGAGAGACAGCATGGTAGAAGGGAAATTTGCTGGAGAATGCCAGAGGGTATGAGATCAAAGATGCATGTTTATATTTGCACATCCAGTGTGTGGTCTTCCTTGCCCCCCCGCCCCGACTTTGGTGCTCCAGTTCCCAGTAACTAGCCTTCTACCTCATCCTTCAGACCTTCAAACCTGGATGGCTACCTTGTGCCCCATATCCCCAGTACTTTAGTTCCATCATGTAGATCACAGTTCATCAAGGTCTTGGCTTTAACTTGGTTCCCAATCTTCCCAGGGATTGAATTTCTTCTCTCCTGAACCCCCCAGTACTCAGTGTTTGATACTCTTGACATTGACTCACCAAGTTACTTTGTGTATGTGGCTTGGATGTGCTTATATAATACCATCACTCCAGGTTATACGTACATGCTCTTTCCCTGATAGAATATATACTCCTCGAGGGCAGGAATTATTTCATTTTTGTTTTTGTGTCTCTAGCACCTGGTGCAGTGCCTGGTATACAATAAGTGTCTAATAAATGTTTATTGATTCACTGACTACTTCAACAATGCAGTTTTAAAAATATACTTACTCGGGGCAGCTAGGTGGCACAGTGGATAAAGCACTGGCCCTGGATTCAGGAGGACCTGAGTTCAAATCCAGCCTCAGACACTTGACACTTACTAGCTGTGTGACTCTGGGCAAGTCATTTAACTCTCATTGCCCCACAAAATATATATATATATACACACACACTTACTTGTCTATATACCTCTACTTACCTACATATTGGTTGTATCATAGCCTCTCCCCGCAATAGACTGTAAATTACGTGAGGGCAGAGACTATTTAAATTTTCGTCTTTCTATCCCCAGTGCCTTTAACATAATAAATATTTCTAAATGGTTGTTATATTGAGTTGAATTTGACATCAATCACTTGCCATTCTCCTATCAGATCTCAGCCTCCCTCTGGACACAGGGCAGTAATACTCATGTGCCTGTGCTTCGTCCCCTTGGTCCAGTCTCCTGGTTTCAAACATCTTTGGATTCCCTTCCATGAATGCTCATGTCAAAAATATCTGACCTGTGGCCTTGCTTCTATGTTCAGACTCCCCATCTATGCTATCCCATTTCTGGCCTCTTCCTGTCCACGACCCAAAATGAAACAGCTCACACTCAAATGTAAACAAACCAAGAATATATTTTCTAACATGCAAAAGGTCAGAGAAAATTATATTGGTACCTTTATCATCCTGCTCCGGAGGAGAGAGTGAGGCTGGTGATTTTGAGCAGCCCTCACTCACTTAAATCCAATTCACTGTAAGTCATGACACCACCTTCCTGATGTCACGGTCCTCTTCCAGAGCTAAGGACTAAGAACATGAGAAAGATCACCCGTTTGGCAAAACTGCTGGAAGCATAGTGGAGTTTATACACTGCCGGAATGCTTGTTTTTTGGACTACTGTTCTATTCCTAATCTTATCTTCTCATTTCCTGCATACATCGTCAGGGACAATGAAATCCTTTGGTATGAAAGCACACTTTTCACACCTCCCAGCTCTGTAACAATTTTGGCTACTCCTCAGTGCAATAACCATTTGCTTTCATTCTTACTATAACTGCAAGATACTTCCATGAATAGAAAGAAGTCTTTCAAAAGGGGCACTCATGCTTATTTAGGATAACCAGCCCTCCTTTTTAGAGGGCAGCAGGCTGAAAGATCCCTCCACCAAGATGACAAGAAAGTTGCTCATCATTCCGATTCTGAATCTGGAGTCTGCAGGTTCAAATCTGGCCTCAGACATTTATTAGCTGTATAACCCTAGGTAAGTCACTTAACTTCTGTCTGCCTCAGTTTCTTTTTCTTTCTTTCTTTCTTCAGGGCAATGAGTCATACAGCTAGTAAGTGTCAAGTGTCTGAGGATGGATTTGAACTCAGGTCCTCCTGAATCCAGAGCCAGTACTTTATCCACTGCACCACCTAGTTGCCCCTGCCTCAGTTTCTTTATCCTCAATGTAGGAATAATAATATCAACTACCACTCGGGGTTGTAGTGAAGATTTAATGAGATAATTATAACATGCTCAGCATAGTGCCTATTACATAGTAAGTGCTATATAAATTTTGGGTATTATTAATTCAAATTGATAAGTGACTTTTACTATGTTCCAAGCCCTGGAGTTAAAAGGACAAAAATATTTTTATTTTTTTTGGGTGGGGCAATGGGGGTTAAGTGACTTGCCCAGGGTCACACAGCTAGTAAGTGTCAAGTGTCTGAGGCCAGATTTGAACTCAGGTCCTCCTGAATCCAGGGCTGGTGCTTTATCCACTGCGCCACATAGCTGCCCCCAGGACAAAAATATTTTTTAAAAAAGTTCTTACCCTCGAGGACTTTCCATTCTACTGGGTAGCATGGAATCTAACAAGTAGAGGGAAGAGGAAAAGCTTCCTATAGGAAGGAGGTGACTACTGGGATAAACGAAGGGAACGATTTTAAGAGGTAGAGGAGAAAAGCGGGTATATTATTTAGGGCATGAGAGCATAACCTGTGCGGAACTTCAGAGGGAAGAGATGGAACACTAAGTTCTATAAGCAGAAAGTTTGTCTAGAATGTAGGGAGAGTGAAGGGGGGACTAAATGGGATTAGTTTGGAAAGGTGGGTTGTACCCAGATTGTGAAGGGCTTTAATAGAGTAGCTTGTGCCTCAGTGCACTCCTGAGGTTCTGGAGTAGGGGAATATGGTTAAACCTGGGCATTGGAATATTATTATTATTTTGAAATGTTACTATTATATGTAGATATTATTGCATATCACATTAATATAATCATAACAATAAACATTACATTAATAGAATTGATACAATAATGCTAATATTGTGATAATATTAACATTCTAATTAATTTTAATTTATATAGTCATTAATACTATTAGGAATATTAGTATGTATGTGGAAGATTCACTGGGGAATGGAAAGATGGGTGACAGATGCAATGGGAGAATATCTATCCTGTTGGTGCTGAGCCAAACCAAAGTAAAGTTCAGGCTTAGTTCAAAAAAATAACTAGCATTTATTTAGCACCTTCTATGTGTCAGGTACTGTGCTAAGTGCTTTACAATGATCATCTCATTTGATCCTCACAACAATCCTGAGAGGTGGGTGCTATTACTATCCCTGTTTCATAGTTGAGGAAATTGAAGCAAACAGATTAAATGATGGGTCACAGAGCTGGTAAGTATCTGAGATAAGATTTTTAACTCAAGTCTTCCTGACTCCTGGTCCCTGGTCATGTTTTTTGCTTTTTTAAGTGTTCTATTTAATTTTATTTATTTAGTTTAATTAAAACATTATCAAATGTATGCTTTTTGGAAGTTTCTCATTAGAGCTAAACCTTTTATCAAGATGCATATTTTTATTTATTTTTAATTTATGGAATAAAAAAAGCATTTCCATAACATAGTATAATAAAAATATGATTGTACATGAAACTGCAAATCTTTTATGTATAACTTGTTATTCCTTTAAAATATGTATTAAAATTTTTCAAGTAAATTTCCTTCTCCCCCTTTTTTTCCTTCCCTTCCCTGCAACTGTACCTTTATTTACCTTTTAAAGGAGTTAGGGCATTTTAAATAAGTATAATTTCTATTTATGTGTTAAATATAAATTATATATTTAAATTTATATACAATTTATATACAGAAATTATATATTAATTTTTCATATATAAATAAAGATACACATACATACATACATACACACATATAAAAATTCTAGAAGTTTAAATGAGTAAAAAGATGAGAAGAAAAAGATTCCTATACTATAAAAATTTAATGTGTGCTTGTGCTATAATGTACTGTGAGCTGATCCATAGATGGGAAATGTTGTCAGAAAGTGGGTAATAAATTGTAATGGGACAAGAAGGTAGGCTTAATTGGTGCCATTAGTGACAGTAAAAGGACTTTTTATCTCCTGCATGTCTACAGTTGCCACTATCATTCCTTTACGTAGAGTGCTGTTTTTAAAAGTCTCTGAGCAGTTATCATAGATAATAATAGCAGTACACAGGGTTAGAGCTAGAAGGGACCTTCACCATCAGTCAGCCCAGCCCTCTCATTTTACAGACAAGGAAACTGGACATTCATTTTCATTACCTCCTATGTGACGCTTCAGTTAACAGAAAGAGGTTTTCTGAAGTGTCAGAGCTTAACGTTCAAGGGAAGATGCTCATTCTTGTTCATTCTCCCAGTGGCTAAAGGTCAATACAACGTCCCCCTTTCCATGACCAGAACAAAAGCTGTTATATGATTTTAATTTACTACATTTATGTCCCAGATAGATAGATTATGACTAAGCTTTTGGGAATGATACATGTGAATGTCTTCCCCCCAGACACATGAATGATATGACTCAAGGGTTATAACAGCTCATCCTCTACGTGTTTGTACAAGTGAGTAATTGCTGCATTTATGAAGGCCTTTCCAATCTATTCCTCATTCCACACATACTTAACTGGTTCTGGAAATCATGTAGCATAATCTGCCTTGTGTTATATGCCATTATTTGCCCATTTGCCTTATTTCTTCCTATTAGATTATAAGTTCCTTCAGGGCGGGGACCATGACTTCAGTGCATGCCATATGTGCATTGATGAATAAATGAACAAAAAAGAAGTTATCAAGTGCTTATTAAGTTCCGGGCACTGGGGACGCAGATACCATAAGCAAGATAGTTCCTACCCTCAAGGAATTAACATTCTAATAGGGGAAGACAAAACATAAGGAAAGCAAGGGTTGGAAAGTGTAGGGGGCATGGCAAAGGGTACCTGTAGAGTGTGGTTTGGGGTCAGAATGGCATCGTCGCTTGGTCCTGGGCAAGATAAAGGGAAAAATCACCTACAAGGGATAGGATTTTAGGACTGCAGGCCCAATTCCTTGGGAAGGGAAGGAGAAGGGCCAGGGTAGAGACTGTAGGTTTTGGTGATGGCTGAGAAGTAGAGGCTAATAGCATGGTTCCTGGTAAAGTTAGGTCATAGAGCCCAGGATTCCAGGGGTGTGAGTCTCAGTTCTGGGATGAAGAGGAGGAGGAGGACCAGAGTGGAGGTCTCAGTGGTTTGGAAAGACTTTCTTATCTTTTAAAAAAATTTTTAAAAACATTTTTATTTGGGACAGCTAGGTGGCACAGCGGATAAAGCACCAGCCCTGGATTCAGGGGTACCTAAGTTCAAATTCGGCCTCAGACACTTGACACTTACTAGGTGTGTGACCCTGGGCAAGTCACTTAACCCTCATTGTCACACACACACACACACACACACACACACACACACACACACACACATACACGCAAAAATTATTTTAAGATTTGAGTTCCAAATTCTATCTTTCCCCTCACCCCTCCCTAAGACGGCAAGCAATCAGATATAGGTTATAAACGAGCAATTATGTAAAACATTTCCATATTGGTCATTTTGTACAAGAAGACTTTAATAAAAGGAAAAAAATGAAAGAAAGTGATAAATAGCATGCTTCAGTATGTATCCAATCAGTATCAGTTCTTTCTTTGGAGGGGATAGTATGCTTCATTATTAGTCTTTTGGAATTGTCTTGTATCATTATATCACTGAGAATAGGTAAGTCATTCACAGTTTTTCATTGCTGTCACTGTGCACAACATTCTCCTGGTTCTATTCACTTCACTATGCATCAGGTTATATAAGTCTTTCCAGGCTGTTCTGAAATTATCCTACTTGTCATTTCTTATAGCATAATAATATTCCATTATAATCATATACCACAGCTTGTTTAGCCATTCCCTAATTGATGGGCATTCCTTTGATTTCCAATACTTAGCCACCACAAAAAGAGCTGCTATAAATATTTTTGTACAAATAGGTCTTTTTCTCTTTTTGAGGAGGTCTTTGGGATATAAACCTAGCAGTGGTATTACAGGATTCAGAGGGTATGTGCAGTTTTATAGCCTTTTGGGCAGGAATATTTCCAAATTGCTCTTCAGAATGGTTGGATCAATTCACAATTCCACCAATAGAGCGTTAATGTCCCAGTTTCCCCACATTCCCTCCAACATCCAACTTTTTTTTTTTTTGCCATATTAGCTAATATCATAGGTGTGAGGTGGTACCTCAGAGTTGTTTTCATTATTTCTCTGATCAATAGTGATTTAGAGCATTTTTTCATAGGACTACAGATAGCTTTGATTTCTTTATGAAACAGGGCATATATATATATATATATATATATATATATATATATATATACAAATACTTATACACACATACACATAAACATACACAAATACATATAATATATTGTATTTAACATTGTAGGCCATAAGGAATGATTACTCCTGCTGCTTCTGCTTTGTTGCTGCTGCTACTACCACTTCCACCATGACCACCATCTCCACTACCAGTGCTTGCATTACTGCTATCCTCATTACTATTCCTACCAGTACTTTTTAAGCTGGACCTGTGATTTCATCAGTATAAGAAGTTTCAGGTGAAGAATTTTCTCTACCAGTGCAGATTATCACCTTCTCTGTAATTTAGTCTTAAAGATCTTTCTGGAGCACTAAGGTTTTGTGAATTGCCCATTGGGTAAGGAATTTGTCCAGGAATGTAGTGGTTGGGCTAGGAGTCATCCCTTCAAGTTATCACCTTATATCCCTCTTCTTTTTTGTTAAGGGCTAAAATTCTAGCTAAACTGTCTAAAATATCTAATGAGTGGTCGCCAATAAATTATAAGCTTTAGCAAGAGTTAAACTTTTAAGCATTTATTAAGGAGAATAAGAATTTGGTAAAGAGAGAGAAAAAGGCCTAGATTCCTATCTATTAAAGGGAGAGCACATTTCTAGCTCCGCTCTCCACCAGAGTCCAAAGGAAAAAAAGCGAGACTGAGCGCCCGTCTCTTCCTTCCTCCTCCCACTAGCCCGCGTCACTTCCTGACTCCTGGTCTTGCCCTCAAAGACCTTCCCTTCATGGGCAGAACTCCTCTACAGTAAGTATCCAGCAGGTGGCGTTATTCCAATCGTTACAGTCCCCCCTGTTGTTCCTCAAGAAACAAAATGTTTCCTTGACGGAACAGTAAAAACAATATGATAACTATTGCTAACTAATAATATGTGAACAACAATATAGAAAAGGAAGAGAGGAAAGTTTTGTCCAGAGGGGCGATTTTTTTTTTGTCCTCATGAACCGACGCTTTGACATTAGTCTTGCAAAGGGAGGGCCTCTGCAGAGAATACATGTTACAGATGGTGTATATTATAACAGAAAGAGAAAAAAAAACAACAAAAACAACAAATCAAAACTGTTCATTTAAAGTCTCTGAAAGTTTTTTCTCAGATGTCCTCTAGGTGTAGTCGTGGAATGGAAGTCTTTTCAGGGGTTGATGTGTGGATGCTGGTAATCAGCCAGGAAAATTTCCTACAAAATTGAGCTTAACACAACTTTAAAATAGCTTTGTCAATAATCAAATCAAACAATGAAAGTTCTCAAAAACATGTCTAAGGGAATTCAGAATCTTAGTTGTTACACATGAAACATATAATAAAACAAAAATTGAAACATTCTTTAAAATTATAATATTACTATAGTCCCCCCTTATGGAGGGTAATTGAGAAGACAATTGCTGCAATATTAATTAATAAAAATAATTTTTATCTTTGTTTTATCACTTTTTGCATCATCTGCCTAATTATCCTCATGCCATTATGAGAAATTTAAAATCTAATATAATTAGTAACAGATGTCAAGGCCAAATTCAACACTGTATTTATCATGACACCTGAGATAATTATGGGGGTTACCATAAAAGAACAGAGAAATGATGGGATATGAGCATTCCCACACCTGAGCAATATGTACTGCCCATACAGTATGCCAGGCTTAAAATAGGTGGATGGAATATATGTCCATGCCACCGAACATATTGGAAGAAACTGAGTCAGACTTAATCAGATGCATGGGATTGAGATGTCCATGGCATCAGGCATATAGGAGGGAGCATAGAAGCCAGGTGTAGAAGTGAGATGGGTGGGATGAATACTTCCAGCCATCTGTACAATATTGTGGGGAAAAAGAGAATAAAATATTAAACCAAGAGAATCCAACCTCAACATTTGTCAAAAGCTGTTCCCTCGGCCATACCTTGACTTCATGCATGTCTCCCCTCATGTGACAGTTCAGTGTCTGCTCTTGCATGTATTCCTCTTGTGATTGGATGGCATCTTGGCCAACTGGCATCTGATAACTCAGAATAAAGGCAATTAGTGTCTTAAATGATAAGTTCCCATAATCCAAGTCTCATATGGATTTAAAAATTGAGGATAATAAATGATTGCAAAAAATGTGAATACATCTTGACTCAGAATATAATATATAATTATGCAACAATTTCAAATAATACCTTTTTTTACTTAGTATACAATTACTTTTGTGAAAAATCTGAACATATTTAAATATAAGTTAAAGCACAACAGAATCTCAAAGAAAACTTTTTTTTTGAAAAAAAGAAAACTTTTACAAATGTTCCCCTCTTTTTTTTTTTTGGAATATGCTTATCAAAAATAATACTTCTAGAATCAATTTATACTTGCCATGGCAACCAATTTGCCAGGGAAATGCTTTAAAGAGTTTGATCAAATAATCAGTTGAGAAAAAATAACAAAAACAAACAACTCAGAATATGGGAGCACAATACTCCTAGAATTAACAATGTATTATGAAATCAAAACCATGTTTCAAAATTAGATAGATGAATGAATAGAAGAAGATACACGTGGAACAATAAAAGACAATGAAATTCAAACTAGGGAAATCTAAATGAATATGAACTTAATATCAATAAGAGTATTATAAAATATAAACTGGACCACATGACTATAAAAAGCTTTTACAAATATTCTCTTTGTTTTAGAAACTAAGTATAAAACACAATCTCAAATGCATGAAAATCTCTACGAAAATAAACCCATACCATTAATTTAAAAATGTATATATAATAGCATAGAAATCCTATGTAACCTCTGAACTGATACTATTACTCTGAGTGAATTCAGAACACTTTTGATTCCGATATCTAAAATCCCCAATACTCATATCAATACCTTGCTGCTTACTTCTACATTTCTGTAAAATATATACCCTTCCATGGCAAAAGAATCGGAGTCTTGAACTATGTTGATGATTGTCATTCTTATTCGGCTTAAGTTTTTCTTCTTTAACCCCTCTATATTGTCTGTCAGCCTTTTCACCATACAAATGCTTTATAAGATTACTAATTAAAGACAAAAGCAGGTTAGCAAAATTAAGAACAAAACGAGCATATCTGGAATTTAAAGGGTTTTCTAAGGTTGTTTCAGAAGCACAGCCAGGCTGGGGAAGGGCTGAGCCTGAAGCAGCAAATGTAGTTAGAGAAAGTTGAGCATGCGCATCAGTTCTCTGGACTTCCCAGGCAGGGGAAGCAATGGGCTTGGCCATGGGAGGAGTAGAGGGTGGGGTTTGGAGAGGAGGGGAGGGACCAGAGCAATTTGAATCAGACTTGATTTTGAACTCAGGCCTGGATTCCTCTTCCCCCACTTTGCCTCCAGGCGCTAGGGGATTAAAAGCTACTAGAGGGTGGGTCATTGCCTCCAGGCATGCAAAATTAGAGCAACAATTACTGTTAGAACTGGGAAAAGCTGCGGGAATCTCTTCAGGTTTCTCTGAAAAAGCATGGTTGGGAGAGGGAGAGATATTTCCTTGTGTGAGTAAGTTGCTGGCTCTTTTAACAAAAATAAAAAGAAAAATAGAAAATCCACAAAAACAAAGCATTAACATGATCTTATCTCCCATTTGTCTGGTTAAACAGACCAAAATCAAAAATAGGATAATTAGGGAGTTTAAAAGGTCCATTTGAAAAAATTTAAAGGGAAAACACAGCCAGTACGCCAGTACTTAGCAGTTAAAGGGAGAGGGAGGGGAAATTTCTTACCCAACCAGCAGATCAGAAGACTGAGGGTTAGCTTTCCTCTTCGTGGTCGCCATCTGTTAAGGGCTAAAATTCTAGCTAAACTGTCTAAAATATCTAATGAGTGGTCGCCAATAAATTATAAGCTTTAGCAAGAGTTAAACTTTTAAGCATTTATTAAGGAGAATAAGAATTTGGTAAAGAGAGAGAAAAAGGCCTAGATTCCTATCTATTAAAGGGAGAGCACATTTCTAGCTCCGCTCTCCACCAGAGTCCAAAGGAAAAAAAGCGAGACTGAGCGCCCGTCTCTTCCTTCCTCCTCCCACTAGCCCGCGTCACTTCCTGACTCCTGGTCTTGCCCTCAAAGACCTTCCCTTCATGGGCAGAACTCCTCTACAGTAAGTATCCAGCAGGTGGCGTTATTCCGATCGTTACATTTTCTTAGCCAAACTCCTACAAAAAGCTTCCCACACTTATTGCCACCATTTCTCCTCTTGACACTCAATTCTCAACTCCATCCAATCTGGTTTCTGATTTCATCCCTCAACTCAAACTGCTCTTTTGAAAATTGCCAGTGATGTGATCTTTTAATTGACAAATCCATTTGTTTGAGAGGAAGTAATGCTTCCCTATGAAATTATGGTACATGTTACCTAATAGATAACGAGAGGAATGGACATAGGAAAGGGACTTTTTTCAGGGAAGGAGGTCAAGGGAAAGTCCGAGCATAGGATCTTCCCTGGGTTGGCTTTTTCAGAAAATGGAACAAAAACTCAAACCATGTTGGGAGATGGGTAAAGAAAAAGAGAGACAATGACTCTCTCCTCACTAATTCATATTGAAAACAGCTGCAGAAATAATTTCTATAAGGAAAGGATCTTATCACATTTCTTATTTGTGGTTCTGTATTCCCATATGATAAAGCTGTCTATACTTGCTGCCTTCGTTTCCTCTCTTCTCATTCGCTCACACATCAACTCTTTGCAATCTAGCTCCTGATCTCATCACTCAATTGAAACTACTCTTCCCAAAGTTACCAGTGATGGAAAGTCAAATTGAAGTCAATTAAATGAAGGCAAATAGGTCGCAATCTTTATTCTTCTGGACCTGTCTGCTGCATTTGACATAGTTGGCCACCCTTTCCTCTTGGATACTCTTTCTTTTGTACTTTTTGTGCCATTACTTTTTTTGTGCCATTACTCTTACCTGGTTCCTTCTACCTCTGCCTTCTTCTCTGCTTCTTTCACTGAACTATCATGTATATTTTATACTCTAACTGTGGGTGCTCTGTCCTGAGGCTCTATTCTGGGCCTTCTTCTTCTCCTTCTTTTGGTGACTTCATCATCTTCTCTAGGTTTAATTTTCACCTCCATGCCAATGACTCCCAGATTTATAATTCCATACCAAGTGTCTTTCCTGAACTCCAGTCATATATTACCGGTTGCCTATTGGTCATTTCATCGTGAATGTCTGTCCCATATTCATGTCATGCTCAATGTATCCAAATCAGAACTATCTTTTCTTTCAAAACTCACCCTCTTCTGAACTTTTCTATTTCTATCTAGGGTACCACAATTCTTCTAGTGGCCAAATCTCCTAACCTGATGTCATACTCACTTCTTCATTCACCTTTATCAGTTGTTAGATGTGGTTTCTACCTCCATAACATTTCTCGCATTCATTTTCTTTCCTCTACTCACTGTAGTTCAGGCCCTCTTATCTCGACAGTTGGATGCTTTTCTTCAAGTCTCTTCATCCTCCATATAGATTCCAAAGTGGTTTTTCTAAAGCACATTAGATTGTCATTACCTATTCAATAATCTCCATTATCCATAGTATCTCTAGGATCAAATATAAAACCCTCCAGTAATATTTAAAGCTCTTTACAAACTGACCCCCTCTCATCTTTCCAGTATTATTACACATTACTCCCCTTCATTTAAATTGTGGTCCAGTCAAATTGACCTTATTTCATTTATTTATTCATTCATTCATTCGTTTATTTATTTATTTATTCCTTTTCATCCATCCATCTATTATTCATTTATTTACTCACTTATTTATTCATTTACTTTTTATCTATTTATTCACTCATTTATTTATTCATTTATCTATCTATCTATTTATTTATTTAAATTGACCTTATTACTGTTCCTCAGTCATGACACTCCATCGCTTTCCATGTCATTGTACTGTCTTTCCTCAATGCCTTGAACACACCCCACCCCCTGCCCCTTATTTTTGTATTTTAGAATTCTTCTTTTCCTTTGAGGTTCAACTGAAATACCATTTTCCATGTGAAATCTTTCCTGACACACACCCCACATCAGCTACTAATAATTCTCCTCCAAGTTACCTTGTATCAGTTTAAAATAATCAATCGTGTTTATATATATATAAGTAATACCTATATATATATATAGGTAATAAATATATGCATATATATTCCATCTCTTCTTGGAAGATAATAATTGTTACACTTTGGCCTTTGAATCTCTAGCACATTAGCATTTGTACATAATAGGTTCTGGCATATAGTAGGTGCTTAATAAATGCAAATTGATTTATTGATGGACTCCTGGGGCAATTCTCTATCCACCACACTATTGACAATACACATTTATATAGTAATCCAAAGTTTTCAAGGTTTTATATGGATTTTATTTAATTTGACCTTCATAATATCCTGTAAAGTAAGCTCTATTATCATCCCCATTGTATAGATGGGAAACCTGAAGTTTGGAGGAGCTAATCAACTTGCATAGATTTTCCTGATTCCCAGTCCAGCACTCTATTTCCTATGCCATATTATCTCCTAATAGTCACTGAGTGAAAGAAAACATATTCTTTTTTTTTCTTAGTTTCCGACATTTGTTTTTATAAGATTTCTAGTTCCCAATTTTCCCCCCTCCCTCCCCTCCCTCCCCCTTCCCCAAGACAGCAAGCAATCTGATATATTTTATATGTACAATCACATTAAACATATTTCTGCTTTAGTTATGCTGTGAAAGAAGAATCAGAGCAAAAGGGAAAAACCTCAAAAAAAGAAAACCAAAAAAAGTAGAAACAGTATGGTTCAATCTAGATTCCACAGTTCTTTTTTTCTGGATTTGGAGAGCATTTTCCATCATAAGTTCTTTGAAATTGTTTTGGATCATTGCACTGATGAGACAAGCCAAGTCTATCACAGTTCTTCATCACTCAGTGTTGCTGTTACTGTGTACAATGTTCTCCTGGTTTCTCCTCCTCTCAGTCAGTATCAGTTCATGTAAGTCCTTCCAGGTTTCTCCAAAATCCTCCTGCTCATCATTTCTTACGGCACAATAGTATTCCATTACATTCATATACCACAACTTTTTCAGCCATTACTCAATTGATGGGCATCCCCTCAATTTCCAATTATTTGACATCACAAAAAGAGCAGCTATAAATATTTTTTACATAAAAATTGTTTATTAGGACAAAGATATCATACAATTTTTATGATCTTGGTCTTTCCTTCTTGCCTTTGTACAAGAGAAACATTTGCAACTTTCACAACCTTGAAGCAGAATCCGGGAATATCACTAACAGCATGACCTTTTCGACCAAATCCAGCAACCAAAACTTCATTGTTTTCCTCAATAAAGTTCAAGCAGCCATAACCGGGAACAAAGGCAGCGAATTTTTTGCTGTTCTTAATCAGCTGGACTCTCACATACTTCCTGATGGCAGAATTGGGCTTCTTGGCTTCAGTACCAACTTTCTCTAAGACAATCCCTTTTGTGTGAGATGCTCCACCAAATGGGCTGGCCTTTAAGGTAGTGCCCAAATGAGCTTTCTGGTATTGTTTGTCATGCTACTTTTGGTCTCTTCTGTGGGTGTGGAGCTTTTTAGCTGTATGAAGACCACGACACTTACCCATGCTGCCACAATCAGCTATAAATATTTTTGTACATGTGGGTCCTTTTCCCTTTTTATGATCTCTTTGGGATAAAGACCTAATAGTGGTATTGCTGGGTCAAAGGGTATGCACAATTTTATAGCCCTTTGGGCATAGTTCCAAATTGCTCTCCAGAATGGTTGGATCATCTCTCAGCTCCACCAACAATTCATTAGTGTTCCAATTTTTCCACAGCTTCTCCAACCTTTATTTTTTTCCTTTTTTGTCATATTAACCAATCTGATAGGTATGAGGTAGTACCTCAGAGTTGTTTTAATTTGCATTTCTCTAATTAATAGTGATTTAGAGCATTTTTTCATATGGCAATAGAATGAAAGTATATTCTTTTTACAGTGCTATGAGGCCTTTAGTGAGGTAGCACTTCACTAGAGTATCCCTCTGAATGGAGATGCTCATGTTCTGAATATGGATATGATTATATGGTCTTATACCTATGGATCTACCATTATTCACCTTAGAGATTAAGTTTATAATACTTTGATAAAGTCATCTATGAGTGACATTTTATAATAATCTTGCCTTTGAGCTATAATAGCTTTCTGTCATTTTTTCTCATGTCAGCTGAAGCATTCTTAAGTCCCTAAGAATGATCACCATTTAAAAAATGGCAAGTCATCAAGGATGTTGGAGAAATAGTTTAAGATTCTTTGATTTCTTCTGATATATCCAACGTAGAAGAATGTTCACCATTGTATTACCTTTCTGAAGTCTTGGCTTCACATTAAGAAGTTTGTTGCCAATACCATGTGGTTCTAAAATAAAGTGTTCTGCTAATGCCCACATTATCAAAATCACTACTATTATGCTGACTGTTTTGACCCTATGAGAGGCAGTGTGGTATGATTAAAAAAGAGCACTGGATTTGGAATCAGGGTACCTACGTTTGAATTCCATCTTTATTAATGAGTACCTATAAAACATTTCACAAATGACAAGCTCGTGGGTCTCAGGTTTCAGTTTGCTCTTTTGAAAAAATGAATGGAATAGACTAGGTGATTTCTAATGTCACTTTTATTTCTAAAGTCTATGATCTAATTAAGTACCTACTGTGAGCCTGGCACTATGTTAAGCACTTGGGATACAAAGAAAATACTTGCTTTCATGGAACTCAAAGTCTAACAGAACAAAATAAAATAATTTCCAGCGACCGTTTCACAAGTTGAATTGTTTGAGGGAAGTATATTCCATTATGGACTGAAAAGTGGACCTTATATTGTACTGACTCTTTGTCCAAGAATAATAAAAGCTGATTTTTACATGGCCATTTGTAATTCTTGCAGAATTGCCAAGCAATCACCACAACAAGAAGGCCAAAACAATTCAGAAGCTAGTTCAGCCAGCAAATACTTTACCTTCTTTCCATGTGGACAAAATTGTAGCCAGGGGCAACAATGATTTACACTAAAAACTCTTTAACAAAGCTTCACAGAGGATGGTAGAAGATGATGAGTAGTATCACCTCATTAAAGTGTGAGAAGTGATGGAAAGAAAAAAGGATTTGCAGAAAGTTTGGCATGAAACCCAGTTAAACCACATCATCTCAAGAACATTTAAAGATGAAACTGGAAGGGCAAGAAACAGGAACAAAGAAAAGAAAAGAAAAGAAAAGAAACATCTGTAAGAATTTCTGTGAAAATCTTTCTTTTATCAGTGATATGTTTGAGTCCCTGAAGTGCTAAAAGAAGTGAAACTAAAGAAGAAATATACAGGAATAATAACTAGACCAAACCAAGTATAAACAGAGAAAATAAAGTCAATAACATTTTGAAGGCATTGAAAAATCAGTTTTCTGGATATCTAAAGGAGGGCAATTTACCAAATGATTTGGAAAAAAATTTGGAAGGTATTACTGTCCAATAAAAGGCAATCAAGAACCTATCAGTAGCTTTTGATCCATTTGCCAATGTGCTCATGTTCATAAAATCTTTAGAAGAACTACACATATATTAAAGTTTTTTTAAAACGAAAACCCAAGAAGTAAATGGAGGGACCAGTTGGGACAGTGGATAGAGTGCTTGACCTGGCATCAGGAAGACTCATCTTACTGAGCTCAAATCCAGCCTCAGGCACTGTGTGACCCTGGACAAGTCACTTAGCCCTATTTGTCTCAATTTCCTCATCTGTAAAATGAGCTTGAGAAAGAAATAGCAAACCACTCCAGTATCTTTGCCAAGAAAACCCCAAATGAGCTCACAAAGAGTCAGATACACCTGAAAAATGACTAAACAAGAACAACAAGAAGTGAACAGGCAAGTTTTCTTAACATATCTGAGGCAAATCACATCTTCCTGTCACACAATTGTCTGAAAGGCACAGAGAATACAGAATACCACTGTAGTTTTTGTTTGTTGACTATAGAAAGATCATTAGATTGAGAAAGGCCAAAATGTAACTTTAATGGTTCCCATCCATAAAAGAATCTTCTATACAAGTGTTAAAATCATACAAGATTTCCTGTGTGATGTTTAAAATCTAAATTGTGGTCGCCTTAAATTAGAAGCTTCAGCACCAGTCTTTGGGCATTAAACATTTATTAAAGCATAGAGGTATTCACAAGGAGTTCAGAAAAAAAATCCTACCTAGCCTAGAGTTCCAGCCTGGTTGGGTTCTTCCTGAAGTCCTCCTCCATGAGCCTGCTTTAATCAGGAACTCCCCAGCAAGCTGATTGTGGAAGCTTTTTATAGGTCTGGAACAGAGGCAGTCCTTACACACTACTTCAAGGTGATTGGTTGCTGTCCTACAAATCCATTGGTTTTGAAGGTGTTCTCAAGTTGAGTTCACAGTCTAGCTTCTGAGAACAATACCTTCTTAAGGGATAGTCAGGTATGATTACAATCCAGTTAACTAATCAGCAATCACTCTCACTTGATTCAATCAGTCTAGATTAATCTCCAGGTGGGTCTTTGAGTATCTGCTAAATCCCATTATTTCATCACACCTGATAGATCATTTTACTCAACAATCCACTATCAATCTAACATAACAACCACAAAACATGGAGATATTTTCCATCCAGAGGTGTTTGCTATTGTCAAAGAGGATTCTTGTACCAAGTTCCAATAGCAGAGGGGTTCCTTCTAGGTTCTAAGATCTTATGAATGCAAAAAATCTCTCTTGAAAATGACATTATGTCAAAATGTTATCAACTTCTCTATTCATTTTCTCTGTGTATACTTGGTCTGGTCTAGTTATTATTCCTGTATATATTTCTTCTCTGCTGTCACTTCACACTTCAGCTAAAAACATAACCTTATCAACTATTGCCTGTTGACAAGCCTTAGAATACAACATTGCCTTCAAAATAAGAATCACTAAACCAAGTAAATGAAGGTAGCATGGTACTATGGAAAGAATTGGATTTATACTCATAGAAACTTGGTCTGTATCATAGACCCTATGACTTACTGGGTTTGTTAGTCATTTAGACTATTTGAACTCTGTTTTTCTTATTTGTCAGATGATGATAATAATAAGAAATATAGGAACCCTTCTATAAATTTATTGTGAGGATAAAATGAGGTAATGCAATCCTAAATGTATTATATAAACAACTTCAATTTTTATTATAGTTCAAACTATGCTTTCTCTACATGGACAACTCACTGAACTATCCCATCAGCTCATAACCTGGATAGGTACAGAAGAGAGACAATGAGTTTGGTCCAGAATTGAATATGAGGAGTTGAGAAGACTGAGTTCTGGGTTGCAAATGTGAAATGGAATAGTGCTTTAAGGAATCCCAGTTTCTCACTTTTAAACAGCAACATTCTTCCAGTGATGCTATGTAGCTATGAATCACGGAACTCCACAATTTCTGAAAAATCAAAATTGTGAGTCACTGAAAAGACACTGGAGATAGTCATAGTGGCCCTAAGTTGGCTGTAACCAATGATCAATTATGACTTGTGTGCAAGAAGCAGCAAAAATATCAACCAGGATATGAACTGAAAAAGGAGGTGAATTGTTCATGTAATGAATGAAGAATAACTAATGAATAGCCCAAGCTCTATACTGGTACTCATGTAATATTAAGAGTTCTGGAGGCAGTCTTCCAGGACATTGAGTATACCAACTATTAACCCAAATAGAGAATTTATGGGATGTTATAGACCAGAGAAATAGAGCCAAATAGGAAATCATGGATGAAATTCAATTCGAAAAATTCATGGAAGTACTCAGATCATGAATCCCCTATAGTACTGAGAAAAGTTGTGGAACTTGTGTGTAGTATTTGATTTACTTTTCATGAAAAGCCTACAAGCATTAGTGTCTTTATTTGACAGACAGGAAAATTGAAACTTAGGAAAAGAAACAAAAGAAAACTCTATAACCTCATGCCAACATATCACTTCTGGGTACAAAACATGGGACCAATGGGATACCATCAATAGGTAACAATGCCCAACAGAGAATACATACCCCATATGTATTCCTGGCAGAGACTACATGCTGTGTTAGACTGCAGACCAGGTCAGTAGGTCCAAAAGAAGCCACATATGATATCATGAGCACATATTGATGGCCCTATAGCAGTAAAGTTATGATCTCTTTCATGCCTACACCCTCACCACACTCCCTATGAATGTGTTCCTTCACATCTGCTTCCTTTCTTTCATTGGTGTGTTTATGTGTGGGAGGGTATGCCCATACTTTATAAGGACATTTTCCTATTGTTCCTTCTCATCAATTAATTTCTTTAAATGCTTTTATTTTGATTTAATGGTATCCTCTGGCTGACTAATAAAAGTAAACACCTTGGTGGGGGCTTTAAGCTCTGATTTTGACTGAATGCAGAAAGAGAGTATCAGTGTACCTTGAATGGGTAGGATGGCAAGGTTAGGGGAAATCCATGTTCAAGTTAGAGAGGAATGCCATGAGATGTCACACTAAAATGTGGTACCCAGGACTGAATATTCTGGATGTGGTCTGTCTAGGGCAGACTACTTCCACTACCCAACACACACACACACACACACACACACACACACACACACACACACACACACACACACCCATGGCAAGCAGGCAGGTTCAGAAAGAAAAACAGAGAATACAAACTACATGCTTAACAGAAGAACCAATTGTTCTCTCCCTTTGCTAGAGCACCATCCTAGCTCAGGACTAGTTTGCTACCACCCCTTAAAAGATTCAACATTCCTTTGATTTTTCAATTATATAGGACCCTTTTGTGATTCATCCTAAACAGAGAGGAGGAGGGAGAGAAAGAAAGAAAGAAAGCACACTATTTAAATTTCTATAGATATTTTAAAATATCCTTTGTACAAAATTGGATGAATCTTTTTAAAGTGCCTGTGAACACTTAGGCAGACTACAGGACATGGGATAATTAAAAGCCCTCTGTGATATATTAGTTCTCATTCTATAGATGGGAAATCTGAAGAAGAAAATTGCATTTTTTAAAATGTGGACATATGCTTGGCAAAGGAAATAAGCAGAGGAATAGAAATCAGGCATCAGAGAAAGGGGATTAGGAACAAAAACACTGAAAAGATAGAACAATTCCAGTCTATAGTCTCTCATTGCTTGCACAAAGACTATTAATACAAATGCTGGAGGAAAACCAGTTAAATCGCATGGACATGCAAACTGAATAGATGAAGAAAGGATAATAAAACTTGTATACATAGCCAGATGAGAGAATATGAGAAGATGAGGGATCTGGAGGAAAGCCGAGAGTGATGTGATAAGACTCAGAACAACAAATAGCAGGAAGGGTTGGGGTGGGGATGAAGGGGAAAGATATGGGGAGATGAGTAGAATTTCTGTGAACTGAGGGATAGAAATGATCACTTTATAATCATATTTCGACTACTTCCTTCCTTCCTTCCACAGAAGACACCAGCCAAGCTGTGCTGCTTGCTGACCCCTGAATAGGTCCTGTGCTTTTTGTGTGTGTGTGTGTGTGTGTGTGTGAGAGAGGCAATTGGGGTTAAGTGACTTGCCCAGGGTCACACAGCTAGTAAGTGTTAAGTGTCTGAGGCTGGATTTGAACTCAGGTCCTCCTGAATCCAGGGCCAGTGCTCTATCCACTGTACCACCTGGATGCCCCCAGGATCCTGTGCTTTTCTTCCTTTGTTCATGCCATTAGCATTCTGCTTTGAAGCCCTTTTACCCTTATGTCAAGTTGTAAAATTCCTTTCCAACCTTCAGGACACAGTGCAAATGTTACCTTCTTCATCATTCCTTCCTTCATCTCCTAACCATTAGTGATCTCTGACTTACCTGTACTCATTGCACTTCTTATGTACAGTTCAATGGGACTTTGATATTCTACTTTTTATCATTTCATTCTTTTTTCTTCTGTTAGATAGATAGATGGACATATGATTTTTTGATAGATGACTGATAGAATATTTATGAAGGCTTATAATATTTTAAGAACTGTGCTAAGTTCTAGGGATTCAAATAAAAGAAAAGAAGGCATTCCATGAGCTCAAGTTTCTAATGGGGGATGAGAACACATAAAGGAATGCTTGAGGGAAAGGGTTTGTTTCCATGAGGGATAATGGTGAGTTGACTGAAGGAAGTAGTAGTTGAGTGGTGGTGTGGTTCTGGGCAAAACAATTCAAATGGCTCTCCTAGTAGAGTCTAACCACCACAAGGGCAGGGAAATCTTTTCTTATTTTCTTTTTTGTGTGTGTTTTTGTTTTTGTGGGGCAATGAGGGTCAAGTGACTTGTCCAGGGTCACACAGCTAGTAAGTGTCAAGTGTCTGAGGCTGGATTTGAACTCAGGTCCTCCTAAATCCGGGGCTGCTGCTTTATCCACTGTGCCACCCAGCTGCCCCCTCTTTTCTTATTTTCATTTGTTTCTTCTGCAGCACTTAGTACACTGGCTTGTTCACAGTAGCACCACAGAATCATCTAGAATGGATGTTGGAGATAGTCTAATTTAACCCCCTTGTTTTACAGATGATTAAATTGAGGCCAAAAGAGGTGAAAGCATTTGCCCTCATAAATAATATGTAGCAAAAGCAGAAATTGAACCCAGGCCCCTCGATTCCAAATTTTGTGCTTTTTTTCCCCTCTTGCATAACATCTTTATTTTTATAGATGAGGACACTTAGGATCAGAAAAGGAGGGGAATTATCCAAAGTCACACAAATAGCAAAGGCAAGATTTGTACCATGTCATCTGCCTCTCCATTTAGCAATACCAATACAGTGCATCCCTGATGATGATGGGCTAGTTGGATTACTCTTTAGGAAGGAGATTAGGGCTAAATATTTAGATCTGTGAATCATCTGTGCAAAGATGATCATTGAAGCCATGGGAAATAATGAGATATCCTCAGTGGAGGGAAGTGTAGAGGAAGGAGAAGAGGACTTAGGACGGAGCCTTGAAGGATACTTATGTCTAAGACAAAGAAAACTAATTACCAGTGGTCAGACACATAACCAGGTAAGAGCAATGTCATGGAAGCTAAGCGGGGGAAGAAGGATGGTGTCAACTGTGCAAAAGCTGTAGTGATAAGGGGGGAGAACCAGAAAAGACCATTGTATTTAGTAGTTTAAGTGATTGCTGATAACTTTGGAGAAATCAGTTTCAGTAATTGATGGAATTGGAAGTCAGATTTTAAGGGGTTGAAAAGTAAATGTGAGGTATGCAAAGTAGAAGCAGGGAATGTAGATGAGGTTTTCCCTCAGGAGTTTGTGAAAGGAACAAGAGAGATGTTAACAGTAGCTTGAAAGGGTAGTAGGGTCAAGAGAAGTATTTTTTAAATATACTACAGAGTTGGATATGCCTGTAGGCAATGGAGAAGGCACCAGCAGATAGGGAGAGAATGAAGACAAGTGAATAGGATAGAGAAGAATTGATGGCAGGTCTCTCAGATGGGAGCAGGGGTCCAAAAAGAGGAATCAGCCTTGGAAAGACCATGTAATCTCCATATCTTGGAGCAAAGGAAGAGACAATGGAGGGATGGCATAACGGGCTCTTGAGGTATGAATGGGGGGGGGGAGTGGAAGTTCATGAAGAATCACCTCAGTTTTCTCAATCAAGTAGGAGATGGTGTCCTCCGAAGAGAGGAATTAGAGAGGGAATAAGGTAAGGAGCTGGAATTAGGGAAAGGAGTTTTGGAAAAGCTGTTTCAGGAAGTGAAGGGTAAAGAAAAAGTCTGTTGTGCAGCATTGAGGTTTGTTGTGAGCAGACAAGTTGGGAATTTGTCAGTGCACTATTTGGGATATGCTTGTGTGCCTCAGCAGGCTTAAGCATTCAGGGAGCATCCTGCAGGTACTGGACACTTAGAGGCTGGTGTGTTACAGGAGGAGCTAAACTTATGGAATGAGTCTCATGTCAGGAAAAGTTGCTGGGTGACAGTAGCAGAAGTCAGGAAGTAGGCATGGGGAGCAAAAACTCTACATGTACTCCTGGCTTAGTATGTTGGAACACACAAGAACAGGAGCACCCAGTATTAGAAAAAGGTGGACAAGAATGCAGAGTCTTCTCTTCCCACAGAAATGGTGTCCAACCATCGTATTAATAGTGATTTGCCCAAGGTCACAAGATTAGTAAATGTTCTGTTGTTCAGTTGTTTCAGTCTCTTTGTGGCACCATTTGGGGTTTTCTTGGCAGAGATACTGGAGTGGTTTGCCATTTCCTTCTCCAGCTCATTTTACAGAAGAGGAGGCCAATGACTTGCCTGAGGTCACATAAAGGAAGAATTCAAATCCGGGTCTTCCTGATCCCAAGCTTAGCACATGATCCACTATGCTAGTTTACACTAATGATAGATCCTTTAAGTGTTTTTTTTGTTGTTGTTGTTGTTTTTGTGGGGCAATGGGGGTTAAGTGACTTGCCCAGAGTCACACAGCTAGTAAGTGTCAAGTGTCTTAGGCCGGATTTGAACTCAGGTCCTCCTGACTCCATGGCTGGTACTCTATCCACTGCACCACCTAGCTTCCCCACATTTAAGTGTTAATGATATAGTAATATTTACTATGGAAGAAAGGTAAGAGGTGAGGACCTGGGCTCAAATCCTGCCTCTGATAACTATGATTTGTATTAATTTCCCTCATTTTTATTTATCTATCTATCTATCTATCTATCTATCTATCTATCTATCTATCTATCTATCTATCTATTTATTAATTAAAAATTTTTAGTGAGGCAATTGGGGTTAAATGACTTGCCCAGGATCACACAGCTAGTATGTGTTAAGTGTCTGAGTCCGGATTTGAACTCAGGTCCTCCTGAATCCAGGGCCGGTGCTTTATTCACTGCGCCACCTAGCCGCCCCCTGTATTAACTTCCCTCATTTTTAAAAGTTGGACTAATGGCCTTTGAAGTCCCTGAGCTTAGGTAAGTGGTATAGTAATAAATCAGAGGATCTGGGTTCAAATCCTGCTCTAATGCTTACTTCCTATGAGGCCTTGGGCAAAACATGTAACCTTCCTGGGCCTCAGTTTCCTCCTCTCTGAAGTGAGAGGGGAAAAGAAGCAAATGATTCCTGCAGTCACTTCTCTCTAAATTCTATTTTATGATTTCTGGATTGGTTTAATTGTCTATACAGTTACACATTTAGTATTAAACTACTGATAATCTTAATAAAACTAAGTAATTAGCATCACCAACACCACAACCCACCTCCTGGTCCAACGTTTTTTCTCTGATTTTGCATACTTTCCTTACAGTTTTGGGGGGGGAGGAGAAAGGAGTTGGGGATCAGTAGGAATAGGGGGAGGGAGTTAATTAACCAGTCAACCAGCTGCAAGGTAGTGATGTGTGGATGTGTGTGTGTGGGGGAGGAGTTTGGTGGGGAGAGCAAAGAGTCATTGAAGACTGGCACTGTCCCTCTTGGCCAGGGCCACCAGCTGCCATTAGGATCCGTGGTTTCCGGAGACAATATTTTCTTCTTGGCTTTACACTCTGCACTAGCAATTCTCTGGCTACAACCAGCTTCAATAGGAGAACAGTAAATGTCTCTTGCTTTGAAAGCGATAAATCTATTTCAGATCAATTGTCATCGGGCTCTTTCCTGACCGTAAGAAGTCAGGTTGTAAAAACCACAAAAGGAGGAAAGGAAAGAAGGCAGGCAGGACAGGCCTCCTATTTCTGAACCTGTTGATGCTGGCATCGTCAGAAATCCAAAGGGCATCATGGGCCTGGGAAGCGTGCCAAAGTTGTGAGTTCAGGCTCACTTGGCAATGACAGCTTCCTGAGAAGCTTTCCCAAAACTTCTCAGTCATGTATTGCTATTGTAAAACTAGAGCATGATAGTATTTAAATGGTTTGATTCAATTAAGTTCAACAGACATATATGGTGTGTCTGCTGTGTACAAGGCAATGAAAAAGGTTTTAGGGAAACAGACAAATTGGCTTTATATGTTTGGATATTAAATTCATTCTGGATCACTTTTTTTTTTTTTGGTGAGGCAATTGGGGTTAAGTGACTTGCCCAGGGTCACACAGCTAGTAAGTGTCAAGTGTCTGAGGCCGGATTTGAACTCAGGTCCTCCTGAATCCAGGGCCAGTGTTTTATCCACTGCACCACCTAGCTGCCCCCTGGACCACCTTTGATAGAGTAACACTGCCTCAGTTAATGAAGTCCCTGTCTGGCAAAGGATCTCTTAAGCAACCAATTGCATCAAAATAAAAGATGCTGTATTAAGAACTTCAGTATACAACTATTTGGGAAATGGTGCTTCAATTAACCAATCAACATTTATGAATCACCTCTTATGTTATAGGTATTGCATTAGGCGTTGGAGGTATCATGATGAAAATGAGGCAGTTCCAGCCCATATATCACTAGGGAGAACATGTTGACAAATAAGTAAATACAAGATGTACCCAAAACAAATAAGAAGTAAATGGGGAGTCACTAATGATTGTGGAGGTCACAAAAGGCCTCCAGAAGGTGATGTTTGAGCTGAACCTTTAAGAGATCTAAGGAAGCAGAGAGGAAGAGGGAGAACATTCCAGGCAGGAGGGACAGACAGCCTGACCAAAGGATCTGAGATGGAAGATGGAATCTCATATAAAGGGAACAGCAATCAGGGTATTTTGGCTACAACATAAAGTATGTGAGGGGGAATCATGTGCAGGCATCCTGGAAAGAAAGACTGGAGCCAAATAGAATTTTATCCTTTTAACCTAAAAAAACCCTAGGGATCCAGTAAAGTTTCTGGAGCAGGGGCAGAGGATTGATGTTGTCAGACCTTAATTTTTTTCTTTAACCAATCCATCCTGTAAGCATTCAAGAACTTGTACAGCAAGAACAATAACAGGTTACCTCCTGCAAATATTTGGAATGAGAGCATCCATCATTAAGAATGATTTGCAGGGGGCAGCTAGGTGGCACAGTGGATAAAGCACTGGCTTTGGATTCAGGAGGACCTGAGTTCAAAGTTGGCCTCAGACACTTGACACTTACTAGCTGTGTGATCCTGGGCAAGTCACTTAACCCTCATTGCCCCACAAAAAAAAGAAGAATGATTTGCAGGAGCAACGAGGGAATCCTGAGTGATTCTTAAGCCACCTGTGGGTCAATCTATAGACATCATTTCATTTATTCATCTTCTGGGATTCCTGGAAGAAAAAGGAGGAGGAAAGAAATCAGTCATTCCCATGCCATGGGGGATCACTGGAATAAAGAGACTTAAAAAGTATACTTGGAAAAATAAAATTAAAGCAAACACATTTCTAAATAATCAATAATAACTGCAAAATAAATTCAGATGTAGTTAGTATAGAAATCACACCAGTATGTTTGAAGGGGAGTGCTAGGAGAAGGTAAGGAAAGGCAATGAGGAAATCTCCTCCATGTATTTGATTCTATTATATCTAGTATCAAAGGGATTAGTTTCTTCTCTTTGTGAGCTTTTAATAATGTTAAGAATTGGCCTAAGAAGTATCTATTATACCATGTTTACCCTTCGTATGTATGTATGTGTATTGTGTATGTATTATATATAGTGTATATGTTTATATATATATATATATGTGTTTTTGGAGGGGAATCTATGTGTATATACTTGGGGGAAGGAATGAATAGACCTATTGCTACATGGCACATTCTAGCTACATGGGTCTTGTCTGAAGTGGTGTACAGTGATGCTGGGGAAGAGGGAGTTAGCCATGCTGACTCATTGAATAACTGAAGGAGAAGTGGACATAGAAGGAAAGGACTTATGTGTCTAAAAAGATTTATGACAGTACTTTTTGTTGTATCAAAAAATCAGAAATATGATAGGTGCCTATCAATTGTGGAATGATTGAACAATTGTTTTATATGAAAGGAATAGAGTATTATTGTGATATAAGAAATGATGAATATGATAAATTAAGAGAAACCTGGAAAGACTTGGGTGAACTGTTGCAGAGAGAAATGAATAGAGCCAGGAAAACCACTTGCACAATGATCATAATAGGGTAAGGGAAACAACTTTGAAAGCCTATAAAAGTGATCGATTCAGTGACAAATCATGACTTCAGGAGACTGATGATGATGCTGGGAATCCAAATCTTAGTCAAGAGGTGATGGATTAGAGCTGAAGAATGAGACATATATTTTCAGACGTGACCAATGTGTTGAATTGTTTCATTTTGAATTTTTTTTTTGGTTAGAATAGAGGGCTTCTATTGAAGGGAAAGGAATTTGGAGATTATGACTGGTATGCAAATAAATGAAAGAAAAACATACAGAACAAATCAAAAAGAGATCAGAAAGACACAAAAGGGTAATTTTAAAAATTGAATATATAATTAAAAGCACATAAGTTTTCTTTCATATACAAATTTTTTTTGTTCATTAAATACTGCAATGTTGATGTTTAAGTTTGTAATAAAAGAGAAAATTTAAGAAAGTATGTTATTCTTCCCCTCTGAAGGGACCTTCAAAGCTGAGTCAACACATCCCTACTTGGGGGTAGTTTTTCATGGTAGCCCTTCAAAACCCTCATTTCAGGGATGGATGGAGGGAGGGAGGGAGAGAGAGAGAGAGAGTCAGACAAACAGACAGACAGACAGACAGACATAGAGAGACAGAGACACAGAGACAGAGAGACAGAGAAAGAGACAGAGAAGGAAAGAAAGAGGAGAAGGAGGAGGAGGAGGAGGAGAGGGAAGAAGGGAGGGAAAGGAGGGGGAGGGGAAGAGGTAGAGGTAGAGACAGAAAGAGAGAGAGAGAGAGAGAGAGAGAGAGAGAGAGAGAGAGAGAGAGAGAGAGAGAGAGAGAGAAACAGACAAACAAAAAGATACTTTCATGCAATGTGCTACCTCCATACATGCTTACCGGTTTTCTGCAGGCTTGTCAGGTACAGTCTAGCTTTCACCTCCATCTAGCTTTGAAACACTCGCTTGCCAACTTATGCCAGGTAATTCCCTTCCCCCACTTTATACAACTGGTCTGCTCTATGCCTTCTTCTCCTGTTCTGACTTGATTTTTTGGCATGATTTCCTCTTCCCTCTTTGGACTCTTGCTTTATAGACACAAAGAGAGAATCTGAAATTTTCCAGTAAACAAGACAGGAAACCTGATTCTAGAGGGCTTTTCATATGTCTGTTTTATAAAAGAATATAGTCAAAGAAAATATAATAACCAAGAGGAGGAAAACTTTTTTTTGTTTTGCCTGTAAACCCTCAATGGTGGAGGGTAGTGAGTTCACAGGAATTAAAAAGATTGAGCAAATAAATAATATTCCTCAGAGCTGAGAATGATTCACAAGTTATATTAATGACATGAATCATCAAATTGAGAGCAGGATTATTAATGTGTCTATTGATATAAAACCAGAGATGGAAAGAGAGAGGATATGAGCAGCACCTGGGAAGACAGACACATAAGTTCAAGATGAGGGAGGCATCATGAGACAAGACTAGGGGCCACCCCCTCATCATCAGTGAAGGAAATAGTAAGGGATAATGTCAGAAGGATGTGATTTGAAGAGAGAAGAATGAGCACAGAGCAAATGGCCTCAATTTTTTTTTCTGTGAAGTGGGAAGTGAGGTCTTTAGCAGAGTGAGTGGGGAGGAAGAAATGGCATGGGAAGACTGAGGGGACAAAAGAGATTTGGAAGAGCTGCTACAGCCAGTGGGATAGGGAACCAATTAGGGAGGAACACTAGGATTGCCTTGTTGTAGTGAGGGTCCAGTTAAGTTTAAGGAACATAAATTTGGGGGCAGCTAGGTGGCTCAGTGGATAAAGCACCGGCCCTGGATTCAGGAGGACCTGAGTTCAAATCCGACCTCAGACACTTGATACTTACTAGCTGTGTGAACCTGGGCAAATCACTTAACCCCACAAAAACAAACAAAATACAAACAAACAAACAAACAAACAAATAAATAAATAAAAAGGAACATCAATTTGTAGTGGACCCAGTCAACACATTGATAATTTCTTCCAGTTCTATTCAACAGCTCATGAGTAGGAACAAAGAAGGCAATTGATGGGAGTTATCCAGGGCTGGGATTTGGCAAGAAGAAAGGAGAGCAAGGGATTCAGGACTATTATAGAGTTGAACTAGTTCATCAAGAGGTCAAGTCTGGGAAGGAAGGAGGGTGAAGACAGTGAGGATGATGGCCTGGTAGAGTCCTGGTGAATTTCCATAAAGAAAGTTTACAGATATGAGAAGTTCTGAAGAGGGGCTGGGCCAGGGGGTACCAAGAATGAGGAGGAACCTGTCTAGAGTAAAGACAGGCTCTCCCCAAAAAGTAATAGGGTTAGGAAACCAGAAGCTTTTTTTTTCTTTCTGAAATGTTCAAAGCCTTGTAGGAAACCCTAAACTATGAGTTTTTTTTGAGCTATCATGTCGTGAGTTCTGAGAGCTTACTGCTTTTCTTCTGCCATCTTGGCTCCTCCCAGGTTCAATAGAAGCTCTAAACTATGAGAAAGAAAGGGAGAATAATCAGAGAGATAGGAGGAAGAAGTCCAAAGGAGGCAGGGATTTCAGGAAGGATGCAGTTTCTTCTGCAGTGTTAAATACAGCAGAGGGATAAAGGAAGCTGAAAATCGAGAAAAGGTCATAGATTCAAAGTTGGGAGGGATCTCAGAGGCCCTCAAATTACAGTTGAAGAAATTGAGGAGTAGGAAGTATTAGTGACTTGCTTCAGGTCACACAGCTAGTAAATGTCTAAGGTAGGATTTGAACTCAGATCTTCTAACAATGTTCTTTTCCATGTACCCCACTAGGAAAAAAAAGACATTTTCAATCTTATAACAGTTTTAGTTGGGTGGTGAAGGTGGAAGGCAGACTTATAGGGATTATGGAGAAAGTGAGTAGTGAGATATCAGAAGCAATAGTTCTAGACTGGTCATGTGAAGAATCTGGGTATGAATGTTATCAAATGGGGTCACCATGATCAAACCAATGTTGTTTTGAGATATGAATGACTTAAGCATGTGGTAAAATAAGGTGATAAAGATAGAGGAAATGGAGAAGATTGGAAGAGGCTGGAATGAAGTCCTATTGGAGGTGGGAAAGAATGGAATCCAGAGTACAGAGGGAAAGCTTAAGTGTGGAGAGGTGGGGCAGTGATCATTTCCCTAAAACTGCAGAGAAAGAAGACAATATGATCATCTGGCCTTGGAAAACCCAAATAAAGAACCTTAAGGGGCACTCCCAACCCCTCCCTCCACCTCTGAGTAGTCTGGTTTTTTGTTTTTTGGACAAAAGAGAAGCTGAACAAAGCCTTCTGTCCCTACCCTTTGTCTCTATGACAGCCCTGGGTAAAGGAGCTGCTTCTTCACTGGATGGAAAACCTGCGAAACAAATTTTAGAATATGGATTTGGAGTGTAATCTTTGCAAGTTTTATTCTCTTGGGAGAATAGAAATGCCTCTTCCCAGTGCAGCTTGAGAAACAAGGCAAGATACCAGCACTAACTCTGAACTCACTAAAGCCTGTAGGTTGTCTACTCCTCAATTGATGAAGAATCCGGAAATTATGTGATGGCCAAAAGTGACCCAAAGCTTGGCATTTTTGAATGGATTTGTACCACGCTTGCCTTTTCCCTTCAACACTGGTACAAATTATGTGTGTTTGTGTGTGTATTAAAATAAACAATTATATACACACACATATATATACATGCATATATACACACATGTTTGTATGTATCTATATCTATATTTCTCTCTATAGTTATATATTTATCTATATCGATAGTTATATCAATATTTATATTATCAATACAGATATAAATGCCTTAAGTATGATAAAGCTAAGTATGAGGTTTTTAGAAGGGAATAGGTAGGCTTTCACAAGTAACATTCTATAGTAGACCATAACTTAACATTTACACAATTGCTTGAAAGATGTAGGGAATGCAGGATTACTATATTCTTCTTCTTCTTCTTCTTCTCCTCCTCCTCCTTCTTCTTTTTATTATTACTCGAGAACATTTGATTTGATAAAGAAAAATGCTACCTTAAAGAATCTGTTCCAACAAGAATAAATATCCAAGAAATATTTTAATGTTTGACAACACAGTTTAGTTCAAGGACTCTCTGATTATTAATATCATGACAGCATAAAACAAGATGTGCCAAGCAAAGATGTTTGTCATTTTCATGGTGGCAATCCAGCACTAATTCCAAACAGAAATGGGAAAAACCCTATAGACTAGAGATGGTGAGATGCCTCAGATACTCCTATTTATAGATTGCAGTTATACCTTCCATATTGAAGGGGTTAAGGGTACGGTGTCCCCACAACCTGGAAATCCATGTAAAATTTTTGGCCCTCCGTACCAGAGAAGAAGTCTGATTTTTTTTCTTTTTTAATGGAGTGCTTATAGTACCTTCTTGTAAAATATGGGATAAGTATGTATTTGGTCATAGGCTATATTGTACAATATATATATATATATATATATATATATATATTTTATGCATTTCTGAGTTTCTAAACTTTTTCTGTCATTTGATGGCCTCCATGTGTCATCTGGGCCTTCTGCAAAAATTCCCATTTAATTTCTTATGCCCACCTGTGATATCAAAACCACAGTGGGGAAAATCATAATGTGGAAAGGATAACTGTACTGTGCTGTATACATGCATGAAGACCTAGAATGTTTCACAGTCTCCTAAATGAAATTCATAATCACCCAAAAGAGTCTAGCTTAACTATTCAGACAAGAGAAACCAAGTAGATTAAGAATTTTTTTTTCAGATTATGTCATGTGTTTGAATGGACAACATAGAGTTCATCCAGCAGTACATATAACTGGGACAGACACTGCAAATGGACAGTGGACTTGGCTGTAAAGTATACAAAAGGTAGAGAATGGAACCGATTTTCTTTGAGAAATCATACTGAGTTTTTGATAATCCGAAACCTTTCCCTGGAAATAAAGGTTCATCTTTTTTAATAACAATATTTTCTCAAAATTATTGCATGGCTGAGTTGTGAAATATTCTTGTCTCTGATGATTTGAAATTAAGGATTACCCAAAGGAAAATGGAAAGTCATATGGAGGGCTTGAGTGTGCTGTATCATTTTACATATGGGGAAATATGAAAGAGGTCTTCAGAGAAGTATGTGTCTGAGAAAAAAATAATGGACTGGTTGTGTGGCTTTAGCAAAACACAATATCCCATTTGCATCTTTTTTTTTGGCAAGGCAGTGAGGGTTAAGTGACTTGCCCAGGGTCACACAGCTAGTAAGTGTCAAGTGTCTGAGGCCAGATTTGAACTCAGGTCCTCCTGAATCCAGGGCCCATGCTTTATCCACTGCCCCACCTAGTTGCCCCCATTTGCATCTTAATAATATCACATAAAGGCAAGAATGGCCCCCAGCACATTGGATGGACCTTCTGTGGCATATTTATAGGAAGAAAGAGACCAGGTTGCCTAAGGAGGGTCAGAAATCAGAACAGGTCAAGGTTCCTGTACCTATCATTAGTAGGATCAGGCCTTTAAGCAGCCCCTGCACTTCCAGTTGGACAAGATAGAGAGATCTGGTCTTTAAAAAAGTAAAAGGGGCAGCTAGATGGCACAGTGGGCAGAGCACCGACCTTGGAGTCAGGAGGACCTGAGTTCAAATCTGGCCTCAGACACTTGACACTTACTAGCTGTGTGACCCTGGGCAAGTGACTTAACCCCAATTGACTCTCTCTCTCTCTCTCTCTCTCTCTCTCTCTCTCTCTCTCTCTCTCTCTCACACACACACACGCACACACACACGCGTGCACGTGCGCAGTATATGTGTTTATAGAAATTCCTCCCAAACTGAAATGGAATTCTTTCTGTTCCTCCCTCTTCCACCTCCCTCTTTCACAGAAAGTTGTATCTGTTCTATTGAGTAGAATTTAACTCATTGAATGAACTGTCAGCCACTTGCTCAAGATCTTGAGATTTCCTGGATGGAAATAAGATCCCTTTGTGGAGCAGCATTCATAAAAAGGTATACCTCAGAGATATTACGGATTTGCTTCCAGACCACCACAATAAAGTGAATGTCACAATAAAGTGAGTCATGAATTTTTGGTTTCCCTAGTGCATATAAAAGTTGTGTTTACACTATGCTGTAGTTTATTAAGTGTGCGATAATATTGTGTCCAAAATAACTCAATGTACATACCTTAATTAAAAAATACGTCATTGCTAAAAAATGCTAGCCATCATCTGAGCCTTCAGTGAGTTGCAGATCTTTTTGCAGAGTCTTGCCTCAATGTTGATGGTGCCTGACTGATCAGGGTAGTGGTTGCTGAAGGCTGGGGTGGCTGTGGCAATTTCTTAAAATAAGACAACAATGAAGTTTGCCTCAAGTAATTCCTTATATTTGAACACTTAGAAGCCATGGTAAACTTATTAATTGGCCTAATTTCAATATTGTTGTGTCTCAGGGAATAGGGAGACCTGAGGAGGGGGAGAGAGATGTGGGAATGGCCATTTGGTGGAGCAGTCAGAGTACATACAACATTTATTGATTAAGTTCACTATCTTATATGGGGGTGGTTCGTGATCCCCAAAATGACTTACAATAGTAACATCAAAGATCACTGATCGCAGATTTTCATAGCGGATATAATAACAATGAAAAAGTCTGAAATATTGTGAGAATGACCAAAACATGACACAGAGACCCAATGTGAGCACATGCTGTTGGAAAAATGGTGCTGATAGACTTGCTTGACTCAGTGTTGCCATAAACCTTCAATTTGTAAAAAATGCAATATCTGAGAAGTGCAATAAAATGAAGTGTAATAAAACAAGATATGGCTCTTGTAATATAATCTGCGTGACCTTGAGCAAATCGTTTCCTCCCCTGAGTCAGAGTTTCTTCAACTACAAAAGAAAATAATTAGACTGGATGATGTCTAGTCCTCCAGCTCTGAAGGTCCATCGAGTTTTTGAATTTCTAAAGCAACATGAAGTAGGCTGGAAATGGGATAGCTTGTGGGCAATCATAGCACTTGAAAAGTGTTCTATCTCTTACTTCCACTGATGAAATAGGACACAGGATAGAAGGTGAGCTTTGAAGGAAAGGAGAGGGCTATCTGATGGATATGGAGCAGGAGATTGTTCTAAGGATGACCTACGTTGTGTGTAATTGTCTCTTTTCATGCTCTTATTTCAGGGACTCAGGGAAGGCCTTATTGCCATATATCTTCCCACCAAAAACAACAACAGCAATCCCTTTCAATTTTTTTTTTTGGGGGGGACCTATTTTTGATGCTTGGAATAACCATGACAGGGAATAAATCTGTCTTCTTTCAAGTAGAGGTGACTTAAAGGGCAAATTCCATTGGTAGAAGGAACAAAACTAGCAGATTAATATGAATATGCACATAAATGAAGCACAATAGATCCTTTCTTGAAAGAAAATTTTAGTGGTTCAAGAGAAAGAACAAGTGGGCTTTGGGCATCCAAAAGGGGGTGAGAGAAAAGAAACTGTTAAAGCTAAAATTCTAGCTAGTCTGTCTAAAATATCTAATGAGTGGTTGCCAATAAATTATGAGCTTTAGCAAGAGTTAGGCTTTTAAGCATTTATTAAGGAGAATAAGAATTTGGTAAAGAGAGAGAGAAAGGCCTACATTCATCTATCTATTAAAGGGAGAGCGCATTTCTAGCTCTGCTTTCCGCCAGAGTCCACACAACAGGAGAGTGAGTCAGAGCGCCAGCCTCCCCCTTCTTCCTCCCACAAGCAAACGTCACTTCCTGATGCCAAAGAAAAGACTCATGGTCTTGCCCTCAGAGACCTTCACTTCATGGTGGAGCTTTTCTACAGTAAGTCTCCAGCGGGTGGTGTCATTCTAATCGTTACAAGACTAAAGAGAGCATGTGGTTAAAAAGTAATATGCCAATATAGTTGGCATGTCACAGATATTTTTTAAGTACCTGGAGCTCGCAGACCATCTATGTTAGGCAGTTGGGGATGTTATAAAGTTGAGATAAAGCATTATCCTTGCATTCAATCATTTACAATGTAGTAGAGGAAAAGACGCCAACACTGAATATTATGACAAATAATAATACAAATATTTGAGAGTTTCAAAAGAAAATGCTAATTCTGAAGAAAAAGATTAACTACCAACAAAGTGGATCACAGAAGGCTTCCTGGAGGAGGTGGCTTTTGAAGGAGGTCCCAAAGGATGAATAGGAATTCATCAACTGAAGAAGGGGATGTTCTCGTTTTTAATCATAAGCCATAGCATAGGAGATTACTCAGAAATGAAGAAGTATATAAAGGGAGGGGAGATATAAGGGTAATGATAGATTGTAAACTCCCTCAGGGTGGGTGCTATTTTATTTTGCCATTATATCCCTAGTGCTTATCACAGAATAAATGTTTATTTAATATTTGTTGAATTTGTAGGGTTATTGCTTCAAATATTTAGAGTTAGAAAGTATATTACAGTACATCTAGGTCAACCCCCTCATTTTCTAGATGGGGAAATGAGGTCAAAGGTTAAGGGATGTGCCCAAGTTTATAGGCATAACAATCATCAGAGGCCGGATTGAACTCTGGCCTTTCCACTGTTTCACACTGAAGAAGATCTCCTGGATGCAAATCAATCAACTTAATCAATAACCATTTATTAAGCACTTAAAATGTGCTAGATACAGGGGCAGCTAGGTGGCAGTGGATAGAGCACTGGCCCTGGATTCAGGAGGACCTGAGTTCAAATCCGGCCTCAGACACTTAACACTTAATAGCTGTGTTACCCTGGGCAAGTCACTTAACCCCAGTTGCCTCACCAAAAAAAAAAAAAAAAAGTGCTCAATACTGTGGCAGGCACCAGAAACAAAGATGAATAAAATAGTGCCTTCCCTCAAAGAGCTTACATTCTAATAAGGGAAATGACATGTATAGACATATGTACAGACAAATTATATGCACAATAAAGCTGCTGAAAACGAGGTTTAAGTGAAATCATAAGGTTCTTGATTATCATATGACAGAAAATAAGAAAGAGGAAGATTTCTGCTGAAGGTCTCTGGGCCTAACATTTCGTGTGAGACACAAACACCGTAGACCTGATACTTGGCACATAACAGTAATGGGAAGAGACTGGACTCTTAGAAGAGAGATCCAAGGTCTCGTCATCCTCAAATAATATTTGGAGACTGTGTAGCTAGGTGTGTCCTGTGGTAAGCTAGGACACAGGTACGTTTCCTATGCCTTTATTTCAGAGTTTTACGATCATGTCCCTCTGCTTTCTATTTGTTCTAGTGGGCTGGGATCTTTTGTGGATAAATCACAGCAGATGCCAGTCCATGTAAATGAAGAAATACCCTCCCGAACAAAATATATATAGACTGTGACTTGACTTAACTTAGAATTTAAAAATGGCAACTATAACATTTAATTTTACAAAGTAAAAGCACTCAGAATTCTTCAACTCAATGGCTTTTTCTATTCCTTTTTTAATCTTCCTCCCTCCCTCCTTCTTTTTCTACTCTCTCCATCCCTCCTTCCCTCGAACCTTCCTTCTTCCTTTCCTTTCCTTTTCTTTCTTCCTTCCTTCCTTGCTTCTTTCCTTCCTCCTTCCCTTCTTCCTTTCTTTCCTCTCTCCCTCCCTTCCTTCCTTCTTCTCTTCCCTTCCTTCCTTCCTTCCTTCCTTCCTTCCTTCCTTCCTTCCTTCCTTCCTTCCTTCCTTCCTTCCTTCCTTCCTTCCTTCTGTTTTCAGTCTTTGTGGTTTTTATCTCTTATTCAATTTTATTTTTGTATATTACTAACCCTTTATTCAACATAGATCTTGACTATCACTCTTGCTGCAGTATAATAGAAAGAACATTGGCTCTGAAATCAGAAGACCTGTGTTAAAGCCTCAGTCCTACCATGGGGTCTCTGTTCTGCCTGTTGGACAAGTGGCTTCATCTCTTGTTCCCTTGGGTTCATCCTCTATACAATAAGAGGACTGTGCTAGATCAGGGATTCTTAACCTGGAATTCATGGACTTCCAAGGGGGAAGGGGAAAAATTACAGCTTTGTTTTCTCTAACCATTAGCTGAAATATGGCATTTCCTTCTGTTATGAATTAAAATTTTAAAAAAATTCGAGAAGGAGCACATTGGTTTTACCAAACTGTTGCTCAAGGTGTCCAAGACACACAAAAAAGGTTAAGAAGCCCAAGATTAGATGACCTCCTTTCTGACTCTAACATCTTTCGACTTATTTTGAAGAAGTTATCAACAAACGTTTACGAAGCATCTCATTTTTTCCAATCTTTATTTTTAAATAATTTATTTTTTTGTTTCAAATTCTCTCTCCTTTCAGCCCCTCTTTTGCCCATTGAGAAGGCAAGCAATATGCTACCCATTATACCTTTGAAGTAATAAAAACATATTTCTATATTAGCCAAGCAAGAAAAATAAAGTAAAAAACAATATACTTCACTCTGCACTTAGAATTCATCAGTTCTTTTTTTTTTTTTTTTTGCGGGGCAATGGGGGTTAAGTGACTTGCCCAAGGTCACACAGCTAGTAAGTGTCTGAGGCCGGATTTGAACTCAGGTACTCCTGAATCCAGGGCCAGTGCTTTATCCACTGTGCTACCTAGCTGCCCCCACATCAGTTCTTTTGCTATAGGTAGGTAGCATTTTTATAAAACATTTCTGAAAAGCAAAACATTGTGTTGGGTGCTGTGGCAGATGACATAGTGAAGAAATGTGTTTCTGATCAATCTTTAATAAGCTTAAAATTTATTAAAAGAGAAAAGACATATGCCCATATATAGGTAACTCTTTGGCTTCCCTTGGAAATCCTTGCCATGCTAGCCTCCAACTCTTGCCCCTGCATGCTTTCTGTACTCCTATCACTTTTTCTCATTTCCAAATAACTTCCTCATGCTTGTTTTATTTGGCTCTGGATCTATTATAAGTTCAAACTGGTGTGAAAAAGTACACAGCCATTCACAGGTCTTCAGGAGTGACTACAAGTTATTGTAATTCCTTCACATCCATGTCACTAATATCAAAACAATGAATATCCGCTCTCCATCCATCCCAAAAGTCCCGGTTTCCTTTTAGATCAATGATGAATGGCAGTGTATCTGGGAGGCAGCTGAAATTAACATGGCAACATTTACAAAGGGAAAAGGACCCATTCTATGTTTATGCATTTTCAGCAGTGTTTCGATTAGGGCTTCATCAGCATTAAAAAAAAATTTTTTTTGAAAGTTAAACTTGGCCAACAAAAAAGAAATAGTAGTCTGTCATCACATTCAAAGGCAGATTTTGGTCCTGAACTTTGGCAAGAAGCAAAACACTTGATAGGCTTCAGTTATAATCTAAACATTGTATTCTGACCATTTTGGGGAATGAAATTAATTGTTTTTACAGACCTAGTCTGCTTGGGAAACAGAATACAGGTTACAGCTGGGGTACAAAACACTTTCTTTAAAGCCAAAAGGAAAAAAAAAAACTTATGTAAATGAGCCTATGAAGAAACAAATTACAGCACGTGTAAAAACACAAGAAACACCTGTGAAGATGGGCTACTTTACCTTCCTTGTTCAAAGAGAAATTCTGTCTTCCAAGTGGAAGCAGTCATTACTTAGGATGGGTTATGGCTTTTCTAACTTTACTTTTGCAAGATTAGAGTACATCTCTTACACTTGCCCCTTCCTTTCTATTTTAATGAAATTAGTCAATCAAAAACATATATTAAACACTTACTATACACCGGGCACTGCACTAATTGCTAAGGATACAAAGAAAATCATTGTCTCTGTTCCCAAGGAGTTTATATTCCAATGGAGGACTACCTAATCCAAGCATTTGGGGTAATGTAATGTAGTGAATAGGACCCTGGATTTAGAGTTAGGAAAATCTGGGTTTGAATTTCATCTTTGGACATTATTAGCTATAAGACCCTGGTCAAGTTATTTAACCATCTAGGCCTTTGTTTCCTCATCTGAAAAATGAGAAGAGTTGCCAAATGACTCCTAAGGCTCCTTCCAGTTCTATACCTTTGAAGTAATAAAAACATATTTCTCACTAATCTCCCTTGCAATGCTCTCCCCTCATTCAAATCTACTCCATAGATGGCTACTAAATTAATCATCCTAATGCATAGCCATGAAAGTGCCACTACCCTCTTCAAAATCCTTCAGTGACTCCCTATTGCCTCTGAAAAGGATAAAATTTAAACTCTTTAACTTGTCCTTCAAAGCTTTTCACAATGTGGCCATAATCTACTATTCTATTCTTACCTCTCTCATCGCTTTCCTATACAGTGGAAGTGTGGGGATCTTGTTCAAGGATCAAAAGACCTGGATTCAATTCAGTCAGCCAATAAACATTTATTAAGTACCTACTATGTGCAAGGTCCTGTGCTAAGCACTGGGGATACAATTATGAAAAAAAGATAGTCCCTGCCCTCCAGGAGTTTATAATCTAATGGGAGAAGATGAAACGCAAAAAGAAGCTGAGAAATGGTTGGGGAACAAGAGGAGGTAGAACCTGACTGTGGGCATGGTAGAGAAACCAGGCAGAGAAGTCCCAAAGTAGTGCAGCGATCTGAGAAATGAGATGTCTGAATTGGGCTCTCTCTCATGACCCCATTCTCCAAGGAGAGAAGCAGAGGGTGGTGATGAAGTGGAGTACCAAGGCTAATAACATCTTACAGTGTGATGAGGTCATCCTAATAATGAAGTTCCTGGGGTATGGTGAAAAATTTTTGACTTGGACCACTATTAGCTGTGTTTCCCCATGGGTATAAATCTCTCTGGGATTCAATTTCTTTATAAGTAAAAGACACTATCTTCCTCATAGAGTTGTTGTGAGAAAAACAATTTTCAAACTTTAAAAGATTTTTATCTCATTTTCATAAGACATTAAAAAAAAGAAATCAGCAACTGGCTGCCACATCCTAATAAGGTCATTGATAGTTTAGATATATTGTAAGGGGGGAAATCCCGACTTTTTAGCAGTGAAAGCTACCCAAAAGTGGAATAGAATGCCTTGGGAAGTAGTGAGTGCCCCTTCCTAAACCTCAAGCCAAAGCTTACATTATAAGGATGGAGATAACATTTAAATAACCCACCTCACTGGGTTGTTTTGAATTTCAAATGAGTTAACACATGTAAAACAATTTGCAAACTAAGATGCTATATAAATTCTCATTGACTCTTTTTTTTTTTTTTGCAGGGCAATGAGGGTTAAGTGACTTGCCCAGGGTCACACAGCTAGTTAAGTGTCAAGTGTCTGAAGCCATATTTGAACTCAGGTCCTCCTGAATCCAGGGCTGGTGCTTTATCCACTGCACCACCTAGTTGCCCCCATGCTATATAAATTCTAATTCTAATGCTAAAAATAATAATAACAATAACAACAATGATGGTGATGATATTATCATTACACAACACCCCTGTAGAGCAGATGCAAACCTTGGAGGGAAAGGCTCTAGAAGTATCACTAACTTCTTATTGGATATTTCAAATTAAACGTTCCAGAAATATATCAAATTCAACATGTGCAAAACTGAACTCAGCATCCTTCCCACAAAGTATACCCTTTAAGAAACTTGACTATTACTGTCCAAGGTACCATCATTTTTTCTAATTCCCCAAGTTGGTCATCTCAGCATCATCCTTCATTCTTCACTAGCACACACCACATTGCCCATAAGTTGCCAAATCTTGCTGCTCTTGCAGCTGATCTCTTCCCTCTAACACTCTTCAGACCCTCATCATCTCTTGCCCAGGTTATTGTAATAGCCTGCAAATAACCCTCTCTAACTCAGATATATTCCCACGCTAGTCCACCCTATACTGCTGCCAACATAATTCTCCTATCCTTCCTTTGCTCAACAAACTCCAGTGACTCCCCATTTTCTCTGGAATAAAATATAATTTCCTGTTTAGGTTTTTAAAGTGCTTCACAGCCCAATTCCATTTGACTTCTAGCATCATGGTACGGTACTGTCACTCCTTTGCGATATGGCCACACTACCCTTCTATCTTACTATTGCAAAACATCCATTGTCCCATCTCCAGGGCTTTGCATTGGCCATTCTGCTAGTGACTGGTATGCACTCTGTTTCCTCATTCTCACCTCAAAGAATATCTCTCTTACTTCATGATGTAGCTCAAGCATCACCTTCTACACGAAGCCTCTCCCAATCATACAACCTCTAGTCCATTCCCCCACCACCAAGGACTTTATGTGTATTTCCACACACCTTTATGTTATAAATATTATTATTACTTCATTATATTATTATGTTCAGTCATTTTTCAGCTGTGTCCTACTCTTCATGACTCCATTTGGGATTTTCTTGGCAAAGATACTGGACTGATTTGCCATTTCCTTCTCTAGCTCATTTTACAGATGAAGAAACTGAGGCAAACAGTGTTAAGTGGCTTGTCCAGGGTCACACAGCTAGTAAGTGTCTGAGGCTGGATTTGAACACAGGTGATCCTGACTCCAGGGCTGGCACTCTACCTACTGCCTCAACTAGCTGCTATAATAATAATATAGTATTATTCATTATATTGTTATATATTCAAATTTATACTCTGTTATATAACATATTTTAGTATATATACTATGTGACATAGTATATATACTTTTTATTTGTTGATTTTAATGTATTAAAGTATTAATTTAACATTATATCTATATATCTATCTATATAAAATAGTATATTTATATATGTACTTGTTAACCCCCCTAATAAAATGTAAGCTCCTTGCACATAGAGATTGTTTCATTCTTTGTTGTTGTATCTTTACACCTAGCACAGTACCTGGCATATAGTAGGAACTTAATAAATGCTTTTTAATAGATTGATAAAATACAGATCCCTCACCTAGGTATTTAAGATCATTCATACTGTGGTTCCAAACCATGTGTGTAGTGTTATTTTACATTACACAACATCACATCTTCTATATAGTTCACTTAAACTGGACTCCTAGCTATTCCCTAGTCTCCACATTCCATCTCCCTCCTCCCTATATTCTTTATTTTTTTTGGCGGGGGGAGCAGGGCAATGAGGGTTAAGTGACTTGTCTAGGGTCACACAGCTAGTAAGTGTCAAGTGTTTAAGGCCAGATTTGAACTCAGGTCCTCCTGAATCCAGGGCTGGTGCTTTATCCACTGCACCACCTGGCTGCCGCCCTCCCTATATTCTTACAAGCCATCCAGCATGCATAGGTTACACTCTTCCCTCTTCACTCCTGCCTTTAGAATCCTTACCTTCTTGGGGGCGGCTAGGTGGCACAGTGGATAAAGCACTGGCCTTGGATTCAGGAGGACCTGAGTTCAAATCCAGCCTCAGACACTTGACACTTACTAGCTGTGTGACCTTGGGCAAGTCACTTAACCCTCATCGTCCTATAAAAACAAACAAACAAAAAGAATCCTTACCTTCTTTCTTTCAAGGCTCTGCAGATAACCTTCCAACCTCTCCACCCCCAATTGCTAACAGTATCTACCTCCGCTAATTTCCTTCTGTTCACTTATCTTTCTGTGTTTTATCTGGTTTTTTTGGTTGTTGTTTGTTTGTTTTTGTGGGGCAATGAGGGTTTAGTGACTTGCCCAGGGTCACATAGCTTGTAAGTGTCAAGTGTCTGAGGCTGGATTTGAACTCAGGTCCTCCTGAATCCAGGGCCAGTGCTCTATCCACTGCACCACCTAGCTGCCCTTGTCCTTCATTCTCAAAGAGGACCATGACATGGAGGTGATATCATGACTTGTAATGAATTTGATTGAAGTGAGGGGGGTGCAAGGTCACCAACCTCACTCTCTCCTCCAAAGTCATCTGGGTCCAGTGGCAAGATATATATTGGGATGACTGGAGGTGGTCCCAGATGTTGAAGGCAATTGGAGTTAAGTGACTTGCCCAGGGTCACAGAGCTGGTAAGTGTCTGGGGTGAGATCTGAACTCAGGTTCTCCCAATTCCAGGACCAGTGCTGTATCCATTGTGCCACCTAGCTGCCCCACACAGAAACTAGTCTGGCTCCAAAGCCAACTCTGCCCTCTATGTCACACTGCCTTTGGGCACTGAAATAATGCATCAAATAATGGCACAATAATAAGGCATGATGACCTTAAAGGCAGATGAGATAAAATATGTGAAGCACTTTGAAAAATTTAAAGCCCTATATAAATATTAGCTTTTATTTGATCTTCATATGTCCTCAATAGTGTCAGAAAACAACCTTCAACTTCCCCAGCTCTATGACTTTTGACACATCATTAAATCACTGGGCATCTGTTTCCTCCACTATAAAATGAGGACGCTGGATCAGAGATCTCTAGGGGACCCTCCAATGTGAAAACCTTGTGGTTCTGCTTCTAAGTGACTTCTCTCTTGCCTTTTTCTCATCTATGCTCCTTGAGGATGAGGGCCTATTTTATCTCTTCTATTTGCGTCTTCAGGACTTAGCACAGTACTTTGCACATAGTAAGCACTTAATAACACATTCATTCATTCATTTACTTATTCATCTGTCAAAATGCAGGGATAAAATAGAGAAGAGATGAGTAGGACTGGACTAAATAATCTTTAAGACTCCTTCCAGCTCCGCCATTTTATTATTATTATTTTTTGTGACTTTAGGACGTTTGACCAGATTCCAAAGTCTGGAATGTAGAACATGATAGTAGGATGTATCTATCATCTTAAGATCAGAGAAATAGTTAGTAAAAAGAGAAGGAAGAAGGCTTCTTGCTTTTGAGGGAAGGAATATTAAAATAGTGGGAACATTTTCAGGAAACCATTGGATGCTGTAGCCTTAACTGGGGTATTTTTTTTGGCGGGGCAATGAGGGTTAAGTGACTTGCCTAGGGTCACACACCTAGTAAGTGTCAAGTGGCTGAGGCCGGATTTGAACTCAGGTCTTCCTGAATCCAGGGCTGGTGCTTTATCCACTGAGCCACCTAGCTGCCCTGGTAAGTTTCTAATATAGCAACACTCCCTAGAATAATCTGTGCACACACCCAGCCAAGAGAGCTGGGGAGCAGGAGGAGGGGGAGGAGGAGAAAGATAAAGAGGAGGAGAAGGAGAAAAAAGGGAAAGAATAGAAGGGAAGCATAAACCCAAAGATCAGAAACAGATAAGTCATGCAAAAAGATGGCACTGTTATTGCAATCAGAAGTCAATTTGCCAATGACTGCTTTCTGTTGAAATTGATTATATCATTGTTTCCCTCTCTATTCTCCTGTTTTACTCATTAGGGCCTTCATTCTTTGTAACTATACTCCTATAAAAATGGAAGAGGAGGGGTGTGGGATGTTATCTGGTATAATAATCTTAGATGAAAATGACTTGTAAGCCAAGTAAGACAGCATGTTATTAGGATGCTTAGGGGGGAAATGCCTTTTCAAGACTGACTACAGAGAGAGATGATCTAGGATGGAGAGCCCTTTTTCTACTCATAGGAACTCAGTTGTATTCATGAATTGGATTCTTATCCAAGGAAAGCTAACTTAGAGTCAGTCACAGGGGTAATTTTGGGGTAAAGAGGTAGGTTTTTCAGCTTAATTTGAAGTTTCTTCCTCATCATGACTCAGAAACCCTAAATAACACAAAATTATATTCCCTTCTAATGGTGACTATAATCATACAGAAACCTATGTTAATCATGAGGTCTATATGGAAAGCCATCTATTAACTTTTCAATTACATTGGAATGGAGTTTCTTCATTAAGGTTACCTCAGATGTTAACACTGCTATTGGCCCAATGATACAAGATGTCCTTCACAATACATAGAATTGGATGCAGTCTGTGCCCAGGAATAGCTGGGCTCTGCTGAAGGGGGATCATCCTTTGAATTTAACTTTAAAATTTGATATTTATTAAATGTCTCTTGTGTTAAAGGCACTGTCCTTGGTGCCAGGGTATAAAGTAAAAGATCAAATCTTTATGTAATGCAACAAAAAAGAACAGTGGCTTCAGAATCAGAGATCTGGTTCTGGATTCAAATCTTGCCTTTGATATTGGCTACCTGTGCAATATCTTTCCTTTTTCTTTTCAGGCAATTGGGGTTAAGTGAATTGTCTAGGATCACACAGCTAGTAAGTGCTAAGTGTCTGAGGCTGGATTTGAACTCAGGTCCTCTGATTCCATGGCCAGTACTCTATCCACTGCTCCTACCCATGCAATCTTGGCCAACTCATATAACTTCCTTGAGCCTCTGTTTCCTCATCTGTAAAAAAATACAGGGTTGGGCTAGATGACCTCTGAGGTTCCTTCCATATCTCAATACATGATTCTATGATCTTTTATTCCTGCTGGGGGAGATAAAACAAAGATACATCCTGAAAGTATATGTTGTTCAGTCATTTTAGTCAGTTCTGACTCTTTGTGATCTCATTTGGGGGTTGCCTGGCAAAGATACTGGAGTAGTTTGCCATTTCCTTCTCCAATTCCTTTTTCAGATGAGTAACTGAGGCAAACAGGGTTAAGTGACTTGCCCAGGGTCATACAGCTAGCAAAATGATTAAGGCCAGATTTGAACTCAGGAACATGAATCTTCCTGACTCAAGGTCTGGCATTCTATCCACTGCACCACCTGTAAACCAAGTTATATGACATAACTTCAAGAAGGATCAGTTATTAGGCAGGTAGGTAGCTCAGTAAATAGAGTACTGGCCCTGGAATCAGGAGGACCTGAATTCAAATTTAGCGTCAAACACTTATTATCTGTGTGATCCTGGGCAAGTCACTTAACCCCTGTTTGTCTCAAAAAGAAAAAAAAAAGAGCACTTATTAATGGCTGGGTAGATCATATAAGAAATGGCACCTGAACAATCCTCTAAATGCAAATCTTCTTAAACTGTGGGACAGGGCCCCTTATGGGGTTCATAACCAAATGTGGGGGTTATGAAAAATTGGCAACAGTAAAAGGTTATGTTATATACCTGGGATCATGTAAAAATTTCTTGGCTGAAAAGGGGTCATGAGTGGAAAAAGTTTAAGAAGTCCTGGTCTAAAGGAAGCAAGAGATTTTATAAGACAGAGTGCATATTGTGATAGTGCAGGAACACACTGACAAAGTTCTGGACTAGGGTAGAGGCTCTGTGAGTGGAGAAGAGTAGGGTTAAGTAGAATCAAGAAAACTAAGCAATGGCTTAAAGGGTGGGAGACAGGATAAGGGAAGGGAAAAATATTTAAGCATAATTTCAAGGTTGTGAATCTTTTCATAAATCCCTTCTTTAAAAGAAAAAGTATAAATGTTTCTTCCAGGAGCAAAGCATCATTTGTCCATACTTTTAGCATCTGTCAATGTCATTCTATTACATTATCCCTTATATCATTGCGGAAGGGGAGAATAATGTGCTTTTCTTTTTAGAGCCATTGAAATAAGAGTTTCCAGAGCTGTATAAAAAAGACAGTTTTCCTGGTTCCCATTGAGGAAACAGACAACTGATTAATGCACTAATTGTAGACACTCTCTTTATTGGTCTATATTATAAAAATCCTGTAGGTGTGGGCCAAAATTTAAAATTGCAGGCAGAATAATGTATATAAACTCCTGGCATCCCGTCAGCTTCATGAACCAAATGTGGGTCATTCTGAAAGTAATGTGAACACACTTTACTCTGTTTACTGAGGAATATTTTATGGGATGATAAATGATTTCTACAATATTGTCCTTTCCCATTCTTTGGCTAGTGGGAGGGAGGGTTAGCTGGAGTTCTCATGACCAGCACAAGTATGACAGCTCTGACTGGAGCCAGACATACGAGAAGCAGATGTGCAAATTTCCACCCAGAGATGCCACAAAAGCATTTCACTTCTGACCGGCAATACCCTTAGAATGGGGCTTTCCTGAGTGAAGACGGCCAGCAATGCAAAATGAATGGGAATTTTCCCCTCTACATGTTGAGAGAAAGTAGACCACATGATGGAGTACATGTAGAGCAACTTCCCTTATTCTTAAATTAAAAAAAAAAAAAGATACTTTCCCAACTGAAGTGGGATTTGAACATCTGGAAATATTTTGGGAAGTAAATTGCCTCTTGACTAAAAGAGTCAATGGCAAATCTTTGGCTAAGGGAATATTTCAGAGTGACTTAGAAATGAACTCCTGGCAGTCTCTGAACTATAATGTTCCACTATGAGCTCAGCAGAAAACTGTTATATTTCTGGAGTTATTTTGCTTGAAACTATTTAAAAATTGTTGTGCATGGCCGGAAGTCTGGATCAAATACACATGGCCATCCCCAGAGTTCTTCAGAACTGAGTGATCAATTGGCATTAAAATGTGAAACTATGTGAAATTCTAAGAAGGTACAGGAACAATTAATTATACACTGGGTCAGATTCTCATCCTACTTGACTCTGGGAAGTATGAGAGGGGGATCTGGTACACTTATTCCAATAGATCCTGTGGGAATTCATGGAGTTACATGGGTGTGGTAGCTTACTGACTATTTTCACTCATTTCTGTGGAAAAAACCCTGAGTAATTTATGATATGTGCAGTGTAGTAGAAAGTGAGCTGGAAAACTGGACTTGAATTCCAGATCCAGTATATAACTGGACAAGAGCCTTAACTTCTCTGAATCACAAGTTTGCTCATCTCTAAAATGAGGACACACTTTTTCAAAGGGTTGTCTAAATGAGATTCATGATCACTCAAAAGATCTGGATCTAACTCTCCACACACACAAAAATGAGTGGGCAAAAAATGTCTGTTTTCCATATTATAATATGGAATTGGATGGACAGCCTATAGGGTATGTGTATGTGTGTGTGTGTGTGTGTGTGTGTGTGTATCTTGGATACATTCTAAAAATAGACAATAAGATGGAAGGGGGATTGAATAGAAGAGGAGATCAGGCAGGATTACTTTCAGGAAATGTAAAGTTCTTTTAATGATCTCAGGCTACTCTTTGAAACAAAAACCCAGTTTTTTAGTATCAAGTTTTTGAATGATGCTGTGTGGTTGCAAGTCATGGAACACAATAGTCACTGAAGAATAGAAGTTGAGGATTGGCAATGGAGAGGTGCCTGGTGGGTAGGAGTTTTAGAGGGGAGGTGGTGTAAAGGGGATTGGGAGAAAAAAAGATGGACCAGGAATATAGTAAGAATGAGAGATAACTATGAGTAGTAGCCCCCATGCTCCATTAATATGCATGGTAAGGAGAATGTGAGAAAGTCTCCCAGCATTTTACATCTTCCTCCATGGCAAACTCATAGCATGACATGAAGTAGACTCACACAGGATGGGCAACTTGGATGGGTTTCAATCTGCATCACTGGAGGAACTACCTATGCTTATAAAATTAGAGATCTAGTGGATTATAAGGTTGTTATGAGGAAAACACTTTGTAAATCTTAAAGCACCATGTACATAGGATTTATTCCTCTTTTCAGGATAAGAAATTCAAAAATATCAGTTGATTTTGGTTCAGTTCATTTCAACACACATTTATTAAGCCCATAATGTTGTGTTTTGACACTTTGGGGAGGTTAGTTCAAAGGTGAGTAGGATGTAGTTCTAGAAGAAGGGATAAGACATCATCTAAATGAACACAATTCAATGCAGAATGTGATTGGAGATTTGAGAGGCACAGACACCAGAAGGTCACACTTATGTACTACTTACTAAAGCCCTTTCCTTATAACAAAGAATTAAAGTAAGTGGAGCAAATATGTCACAAGAGGAAAGGCCCTGGATTTAGACTCATAGTACCTTGGCTTTGTTACCATTGGTATCATCTTGCAAAAGTGACTCCCCTTTTCTGGGTCTCAGCTCCTTCATCCTACAGCTGAAGTAGGTCATACTACACATTGAAGTCCAGCTGTATATTCTATGATAGTATTATTCCTATTTGACAGTTGAAGGCAAGATTTAAGAGTTAAATGACTATTTACAGTCGGTAAGTGGCTAGGATTATACTAGAGCAATACCTTCTAACTAGAAGTTTCAAAGCCATTTCCATAACACCCCATTGCTGTGGATACACAGAAGAAGAAGAATTTTAGAGTTGAAATCACAGAGTGTGTGTGTGTGTGTGTGTGTGTGTGAGATATTTTATCTGGGGCTTGAAGGATGATTAGGGTTTGAATCAGAAAGAAGGAAAACATTGAAAGTAGAAGGAACACTATGAGCAAAGGAATGGAAATGGAAGACAAAGAAAGTTTGGGGATTTGGACAGGGTTTATCAGAAATCAGGAGGTCATTGTTCAAAGGATCAGAAGGAAAGTGCAGAACTGCTCCGCCATTGTGGCACATACTGTTTTTTTCTGTGTTGTTCTGTGTTAGGCACTGTAACTCTGAGAAGGAAATGTTTGTTTGGAAGAAGCTAGAAACTCAGTAACACAACTTGAGAGATAAATTAAAAACCTTCCATAAAAAACTAAATGCGACTTAATTTCTCTTCTATCTTCTGAGAAAAAGATGCAGCCCGCTGGTGAGTCACTAAGTTAGGCTGCGGGTCCAGAGCAAATGTTCTTGGGAGATCTAGTGGGTCATTGTTCAAAAGTAGGGTGACTTGGGTGAGATTACAATGGCCTTGAAAACTTCTATGCTCCCAGGCCACTGGATGGGATTTGAAGGGTAGAACTCCTGAAAGTGGAATATCTGGGAAAGGTGCTTCTGGTAATTGATACAGTGATAGGTCTTGTGATAAGGCAAGGGAAAGATGTAAAGCTCAGTAGCTTGCCAAATTCTCAGTTGTCAACAAGGGGGTAGTCCAGTTTAGCATGTGCTAATGACATGTAGCACTGCAAGGTCAAAAGAAAGAAGGGATTGGGGTTTGGGAGCATAGATTCACTAAAATGTAATCTTCTTGAAGGCATGGAAAATTGTTGTTTTCTACCTTTGTATCCTCAGTATCTTAAACATAGTCAGTGCTTTAAAAGTGCCTTTTGAATTGTTGTTCAATGGATTGTTGGAAATCAATGAAATTTGGCCCTTTATGTTATCCATCTCCCCTTCCATCCTCTCTCACCCCCTCCAGGCATTTTCAGCACTCAAGCAACATTCTGAAAATCTTTTCCCAGGTGTTGTTCTCTATTCCTTATTTAACCACTCTGGAGACAGCTGCCTTCACTGAAAGCCTGGCTATCAACTTGGAGAACCTAGAAAGTATGAGAGAAACAGATGTGGGCACCACATGCAAGTAGCTTCATGCACAAGCTGTTCATTGCATAAATGAGGTGGCCACATGAGAACAGTACCAAGAATCTGTGTTCTCACCATAAATGAGGTTTAAAATTACAGTTGAGAAATGGCGAGACTGAAATCAGGAAATCTGATTTATGCTTCTCATACCCACTGTTTCTCAGACACTTCATGGAAAACAGTTTGTTTCCTACTCTGCATGTGTTTCCTGACTCCCTTATTGAATCCTGAAGGCTTGAAATTATGGGATTGTGGTCGTAAACAAGGTTCCCGACTTGTTTAAAGTTTAGGTATAACTTGAAATGAATGTGATATCTGAGCATCCCAAGTCCTTTTTAAGGCCTCCAGGAAAAAAATGGGGGACATGGGCAATGAATCTCACTGCACTACCTTTTTAAATGGGATTTTGTGACCTCCCATATCAGAGAATAGCAGACGAGGGCTCCTTTTCTGAGTTGTATAGACTCAAAACTCATCATCTTAGAAGGACAGTCTGGATTGTTTCCCCATAAATGTACTTCCTGACCTTACCTTTCTGTGTAGCAAAGTCTATCAAGATTCACTGATTCATAGAGTGTTCAAAATGAAAGCTTTAATCATTTTTTCCCTATCATCCTGCCATACTCTGCTACATCTGTTCTTTAGTGTTCAGTTTGATGACTTGTTTTAGGAAGGACATAGATATACTGGAAATCCAAGTTGGAGAGCATTCAGAAAAGAGCAATCAGAACTGGATACCTGGTCATGTGAGTGTCAGTTAATGAGACTGACAATATTTAGCCTGAAGGAGAGAAGAATTGGGTGGCAAGAGCTGATACGATAGCTTTCTTCTAGCATTCAAAGTGTGGTCATAGGGAGGAGGAATCAAAATTCTTATGATTGGCTCTGAGGGCCATAATTAGGTGCAAAGGGTAGAAATAACAGAGAAGTAGAATTTGATGAATATAAAAAAAATCTCCCCATAATCTGAATAACAGAGTTTTTCAAAAGTGGAACGGTCTGCCTTGGGAGAGAGAATCTTCCTCTTCAATGAATGTTTTCAAGTGGAGGTCACATGACTGTTCTATGAGAACCATGGAATCATAGTTTCAGATTTATTAGGAATCTCAAGTGCCGTGTTGTCTAACCTCTTCATGTTATAGTTTACAAAACTAAAGTTTAATTGGCAGTTAAGTGACTTTCCCAAGGTCACACAGTCAGTGAATGTGGGGGTGGTGGTCAGCATTTGGAAGTTATCTATATAGAAAAATTAATCTTTTCAGTCTTCTCACATTTTACTCTCCCTGCCCCTATCTGCAGGCATTCTATGATGCAGGTACACTGCCCTCTGTGCCTCTGCATTGGCTCTCCCTTAGATCTGGAAGGCTCTTCTTCCTTGCCTCCCCTTTTTTAGTTTCTCTGGCAACCCTCGATTCTTATCAAATGCCACCTTCTGCAAGAGGCTTTTCTCAGTCTTTCCAGCTTCTAGTGCCTTACTCTCTAATATTTTCTCCCATGTACTCATAGATCTCCCATTTGCACATAGATCTTGTATGTATATAGTTTTCAACATACTGAATGTAAAATATCCTTCAGTTGAATGTAAGTTTCTTGAGACACTCTTTGGGACTGTTTTTACCTTTTTCTGGTTCCCGATTACTTAGTATAATTCCAGACACACAGTAAACACTTCATAAATACTTTTTGATTGATTGAATTGATGAAAAATTACAAACTGATGAAAACTGATACAGAGGACAAGAGATGGATGACAAACCAGTGGAGAGCAGTGTCAGGAAAGCCCAGGAAAGAGGGAGTGCACAGAAGTGGGGCGGGAGGCGGGGGATATACAGTGTCAAAAACTACAGAAAAGTCAAGAAGAATGAGAATTGAGAGTTTCAGAATTAAATGATCATTGCTGGGCAGCTAGGTTGCACAGTGGATAAAGCACCGGCCCTGGATTCAGGAGGACCTGAGTTCAAATCTGGCCTCAGACACTTGACACTTGCTAGCTGTGTGACCCTGGGGAAGTCACTTAACTTTCATTGCCCCACAAAAAAAAAAAAAAAGATCATTGCTAACATGGAGAAAACAATTTCATTCAAGGGATGGAGCCTCAAGTCAGCTGGTAAGGGGATGAAAAGTGAGTGGGAAGTAAGGAAGGGCAGGCAAGGAGCATTGCAGGCTTTCTCAAGGAGTTTTCTTGTGAAAAGGAGGAAATATATAGAATGATAGCTTGAAGGGATGTCAAAATCAAATAAAAGATTTTATTAAACCTGGGAAAAGCCCAGGTATGTTATTGAACTGCAAAGAAATTCCTAGTACTTAAGGAGAGATTGAAGTTGGAGAAGGGGGATGATCCAAAAGAGAAGGTCTTAAAGGTAATAGATAAAGGAGATCAAGCACACTGTCCTTCATTGTTAGTGGGAATAAGATCTAAAATAGAATTGTTAAGTTTTTGTTAAGTCATTTTTCAGTGGTGTACAACTCTCCATGACACCATTTGGGATTTTCTTGGTAAAGATACTGGAGTAGATTGCCACTTCCATCTCCAGCTCATTTTATGTATGAGGTAACTGAGGCAAACGGTGTTAAGTGACTTGACCAGATCACACAACTAGTGTCTGAGGTTAGTTTTGAACTCATGAAGAGGAATCTCTTTTTGACTCCAGGTCAGACATTCTGTCTACTGTGCCACCTAGCTGCCTGCCCCCCACTTCCCAAATAGAATTATTTTAATTGAAATCCTATCTTTTTTTTTTTTTTAAACAAGTTTATAGGGGCAGCTAGGTGGCGCAGTGGATAGAGCACTAGCCCTGGATTCAGGAGAACCTGAGTTCAAATCTGGCCTCAGACACTTGACACTTACTAGCTGTGTGACCCTGGGCAAGTCACTTAACTCCAGTTGCCTCACCAAAAAACAAACAAACAAAAAAGCAAATTTAAAAAAACCTAAGTTTATAGTTGTTTTTTAAATGATGTCTAAAGTGGACAGATTGAACTAATCCTTAGTAATTTTTTAAAAACATATTTATTCCTCCCCCCCAATTACATGTGAAACCCCATCTTTTGAAGGACAAAATTGTAATTAAGGCAAGCTAAGGTAATATTCGTTGTTTTGCTTTTGTCATGGAGATGTGCAGGCAAAGAGGACAGAAAGGGCCTTGAATCTTCTCCCGTTTTGTATGAATGGTTCTATCTTTGAACTCCTCCATTATGGTGTAAATTGAACAGTTATGTTTTTCTACCTACATTTCTGGCTTTATTCCTTCCTCAGTTCTTCTGCAATGCTAGCCATAGAGCCAAACAAGGTTGCCATTTGTTCTGCACTGAAGCCAGTGGCCAATCTCTAAGCCTTTGCTTTGCTTCCAAGAACTGGACTGATTGCTCTTTTTTTTTTCTTTGCCTTCCTAGAACATTGTTTATATTCAGAATTTACTTGGCCAACAGAGGAAAGTGATCAATCAACTGATGTCTCCCTGTCATGGTTTGTAATAACAATAAAGCTTTGTGGTCCTTTCACCATGACAGTTTATTTAAAGAATAACAAATGGGAATTCTTAAGAATAAAATAGCTAAAATTTATGCTGGGGATGGACTCCAGGATGCTTCTCCTACTTCTTTCCTAGCGTCATAGGGAATGATGTGAACAGAAGGGATGGCCTCATAACCTTATAAAGCTTTCATGCCATGCCTCATGGAATGCTATCATGAGATCTCCAGACTTCCCATAGCCGACAGATCTTCAATTAACAGGTGAGACTATAGTACTAAGGGACTCAAGCTCCCTTGGAGCGGATATCTTTGAATCTTACCATTTTCTACTGGAACCAAGAGCACAGGAATGAATAGAGGCCTGCCCCCTCCCCCACCCCCATCTGGGTGCTCAGTACTCCTCCACATGCCTACCCTGAGGGCACTGAATGCTAACTTTATTTATGGAGCTAATGGAGATACATATCATTGAGTAATGCTACCAATGGGTGGTGCAGTGGATAGAATGCTGGCACCAGAGTTAGGAAGACTCACTTTCCTGAGTTAAAATCTAGCTTCAGACACTTACTAGCTGTGTGACCCTGGTCAAGTCACTTAATCCTGTTTGTCTCGGTTTCCTCATCTGTAAAATGATCTGGAGGAGCAAATGGCAAACCACTCCAGTATTTTTGCCAAGAAAACCCCAAATGGAGGTATATGAATGTAATAGAATACTATTGTGCTATAAGAAATGATGAGCAGGCAGCTTTCAGAAAAACCTAGAAAGACTTAAGTGGACTGATGCTGAGCGAAATGAGAACCAGGAGAACATTGTACACAGTAACAGCAACATTGTGTGAGGATCAACTTTGATAGACTTGGCTCTTCTCAGCAGTGCAAATGATCCAAGATAATTCCAAAGGACTCATGATGGAAAATGTTCTCCACACCCAGAAAAAAGAACTATGGATTCTGAATGCAGATTGAACCATACAGTTTCCTTTTGTTCTGATTCTTCTTTTACAACATGACTAATGAAAAAATGTTTAATGTGATTGTACATATATAACTGTGATGTTTAAAATCTAAATTGTGGTCGCCTTAAATCAGAAGCTTCAGCACCAGTCTAGCCTAGAGTTCCAGCCTGGTTGGGTTCTTCCTCAAGTCCTCCTCCATGAGCCTGCTTTAATCAGGAACTCCCCAGCAAGCTGATTGTGGAAGCTATTTATAGGTCTGGAACAGAGGCGGCCCTTACACACTGCTTCAAGCTGATTGGTTGGCGTCATCCAAATCCATTGGTTTTGAATGTGTTCTCAAGTTGAGTTCACAGTCTAGCTTCTGAGAACAATACCTTCTTAAGGGATAGCCAGGTGTGATTACAATCCAATTAACTTGAAGTATGCTTAATCAGCAGTCAATCACTCTCACTTGATTCAATCGGTATAGATTAATCTCCAGGTGGGTCTTTGAGTATCTGCTAAATCCCATTATTTCATCACATAACCTATATCAGATTGCTTTTTGTCTTGGGGAGGAGGAAGGAATGGAGAGAGGGAGAAAAATTTAGAACTAAAAAATCTAATGAAAACAATTGTTGAAAATTATCTTTACATGTAAATGGAAAATAATAAAATTCTTTTATTATTAAAGAGAGAGAAAAAAGAAAACCCCAAACGAAGTCGTGAGAAGTTTGAAACAACCGAACATTACTACTAAAGCTTTGAAAGGAACAAGAGTATATGAAAACAATAAGAAAGGGACTCTGAATTTTCCCTCTCCTGACATGAGTGACTGATATATATATATACATTTTGATGAGGCAATTGGGGTTAAGTGACTTGCTCAGGGTCACACAGCTAGTAAGTGTCAAGTGTCCAAGGCTGAATTTGAACTCAGGTCATCCTGAATCCAAGGCCAGTGCTCCATCCACTTGAGTGACTGATTTTTAAAACTAGCTTTCATTCCTGTAAATTAAGCAGTCATATTTCTGTCCCCATTATGTTTCAGTGTCTGTACTTCCCATGATCCCCTGCTATGCATATATGTAAGCTACATATGCTACATACTCCTCTATCTATCTACCTATCTATTCATCTTATATTCATAATAATAGCACAGCATTGTATATTTAAAAAATAATACTACCATTAGGAAATCTGGAGGAGGGGTACAGTGATGGAGAGCATTTGGGTGAGAACCAATGGAGGGAGAAAAGGAAGTGCTATTGTCACTGGAGCCTACAATAAACCACCTGGAGAGGAAGAGAACTTCATGATACCAGATCCAAGCCTGGCACAGAGGTATAACATGGCAGTGATTATATAAATAGCTACTTGACTCTCTGTAATAATAATAATAATCACTTGCATTTATGTAGCATTTTAAGTTTTCCATGGCTTACAAAGTACTTCATATATATTAACTCATTTGACATTCAAAACACACACATATGGAGACTTGTTTTATTGAGGGATGACTGTGATTGACAGAGGAAACTGTTAATCACATGATCTCTTTCTGACATGGTTTAAATAAAAGTAAAGGTTTTTTTTAATTTGATTTATACACCACATTTGTGAACTGTGGTTCCTTTTCAAGGGCAGTTGGGGCACACACAGTATAGAAAACTGGGCTTAGAATCAGAAAGACCTGAGTTCAAATCCAGCCTCAGATACTTACTAGTTGTGTGCCCTTGAGCAAGTCATTCAACTTTTATTAGCCTCAGCTTTCTCATCTGTAAAATTGGGATAGCAACAGCCCCTATCTCACAAGGTTGTTGTGAGCATCAAATGAATTAACATATATAAAGTTCTTTGTAAACTTTAAAGTGTTATGTAAATATAAATTATGGTCATTATTATTATAATCATTATAGAGGATTCTGTAGATGTCTGGATAATCACCACTATAATACATCTTGGTATCAGTCTTGTGATCTGTAACATGAATTTCTCTTTTTCTCTAAGTGGTCTATTGTGTATTCCAATTATACAATGAGGTATATGGGGTGTTCAGGGCAGACTAGAACCTCTTGTGTGAGGGCTTGCCAAGCCCTTGATTCACCCAACTCTCACTTGTGGCTCCAAGAAACTGTAACATGAGCAGTGGCCACACCCTGGTAAACCTTCTTTGCAGAGGAGCTAAACCAGGTTGAGGGTAACCAACAGGCCTCAAACTCTTTGGTGAATTAGGGGGCATCTACCCCAAGCATGTGAAGATTTCCCAAGTAGAATGGGTGGATGAGAACAATTTGTCACAACAATCATGAAAAAGTCTAAGGCAGGTGCTATGGGATGGTCAAACATCGAAGACCCCAAGGTTATCCACTGCACCTTGGGTCATCACCAGTGATCTTGACTTTTGTCTTGCCACTGGACTTTTAAGACTCTGGAATAGAGTGACCCTGACAACTTTGTGCAACTCTGCTTCACTTAAATCCAATATATGCACAAGTCAAGACATCACCCCACTACATCACTGGTCATCTTAAAAAATGAAGGACAAACAACAACTGCAATGACAATATCAATTCCTTTTCTCCCTCCATTGGTTTTCACCCAAATGTTCTCTACCACTCTTTCCCTCTTCCCAATTTCCTTATATTAATAAATCCTTTAAAATATATAGTGTCCTCTATTATCCTGACCATTTTACTCACCCTGCTCCTTTTGAATAAGGCATACCTTTTCCATAGTCCTATTACTGTTATGCATCCCACCCCCACAAAGTCTCAGTGATGCCTGTGGAGTCAAATTTAATCCTTGCATTAAGGAGCTCTGGTTCATCTTGCTTGTTATCTGTACTTGGGCATTTGTTTGTAAACTTCTGAGACCATGTATTTTTATTAATTACTTCTGTCTTGGATTTGGTCTCCTGTGAATTTCTGGATGCCACCTCCCTACCCTACATCATTTTTCTTCTCATATTGTGACTACACTCCATAGAATAGTATATAGGTGAATAGATATACTTAACTAGTTTCTTTTCCCACCATCTTCATTTTCAGTTTAAAGTCCTTTTGGTTAGAATTGAAAAACTGAAGACAAATATTTCTTCCAGACTTTATGGGATATGATTCATCCTTTACAAAATTTCATAATTCCGATATTTTAATATGGGATAAAAAAATCCAAATCCTATTCTCAGACCAAAGTTTCTTACATTGATGCTCACTCCCCAAATCTATCAGCAAAGATAAAAAAAATCAGCTCTATCACTAAGATCTTTGGTTTCTCATCCATACTGTCCTTCTGAGAGCATCATTTATTCTCATATGAATCACCTGAAGTTGGTAGAAGTCATGCTTTGATAAGACTTCAGAAGTTTGCCATATATTGATAAAACAGCAGAACTTTCTTTAATAATCATCCAGTCAAGAAACTGTTGCCTCAATAACCCTAAGCAGGGAATCACCCACTACCACTGCTTGCCTCTTCTCCTTTTGACCCTCATGTAAGATCTCTTGCTTTATGGAAGCAGCAATGCCACATCTTTATTCCTCAAAAAAAAAAAGAACAAAAAAACAAAAAAACAAAAAACAAGTAGCCACTCCCTTCTTAGAAAATTCATCTCCCTCTTCTTCAGGAAAAAGACTGGTGACTTTGCACAGTCCTACCTCTCTTAAATCCAATTCACTGAAAGCCATGACGTCACCTCCCCATGGTCATGGTCTTCTTCAAGAACAAAGGACAAACAACAACAACAATGACAATGGATCTAATGATAATAATGACAAGTGATAATAATATTTAGGAACTGGATGGCACCCTAAGGTTTATAAAACACTTTACTTATAATTTGGTCCTCATGACAACCCTGGGAGGTATATGCTATATCTCTCCCTTGATTTCAAATTTTCAGTGACTCTTCTTTCCTTTTCTTGCTGTCACATTCTTTTACCCTCCTACTTCCTGATAAAATCCAGATTATCTTTTGTGTTTTCTGGTCTTTTCCCTTATTTGTTATTATAGTGAAACCCTTCCGCCATCTTAAAAAAGAACACTTCACTGTCACTGATAACAAAGAGAGTGGAAAGGCCATTCTTTGGGACCCTTTACTTCTTTTCTAGGAGGATGAGAACTGGCCTAAATTTTGAGCATGGATAACAATGACTTGGTTTGGCTAGAAATACAAATATCTTTACTCTGTGGAATTAACTGCAAGATTATTCCAACCCTCCATATTTGTTTGAAGTGAGACCCTTAGTCTTCCATCTTTCTTGTTAGTGCTTCCCCTGCAAAACTATTCTATGTGCTTAATATCACTAGTATGAAAATTAATTTATCAAATTCAACATGAGGATTTTGTAGAACATCGTCTAGGGAGTTTATGGATATGTTGGTAAATGTTTAACAACTGAATCCCTGAAAAATATTTAAATTGCATAATTAATATCTTCACTATCAATTTAAAGCTAGGTAATTAGCAAAATAAGGAATTATGCCTCCATTTGTATTATTTTCCAATTTCTGAGATGTAAATGCTTACATTAAAATTTAACCATCAGCTCTTGTGAGCTGCTGTGAGCTGACTCCAGTATACCTCTGTTCAGTTTCCTGTAAGCTTTAAAATTATAGGATTATAATGAAAAAGCCTTATGGTTGTCAGAGAGCTAGCATGGTAAAATAGAAAAAAAACAAACACTAGTCTTGGAGTCTTAGTTCTGGTAATTAGTAGCTATGTGACCTTAGGAAAGCTATTTAGCCTCCGTATGTTGCTGTTTACTCATATGGGCATAGTCATACATTGTAGCACAGTTGCGTGGAAAGTACACTGTAAATTCTCAAGTGTTATATAAATGTGAGTTATTATTCTTTGTGTCTGAATATGATCTAGACCAATTTTTTAGCATTATTAATCTCATTTACCTTTTCTTGTAGCTCATTATCAGTATACTGTTAGAAGGTCCATGAAACATTCCTATAATCACATTTCTATCAATAGAGAACTTAACTATGAAATTTAGCTCAGTTGCTTTTTTCTGACATAAAGTACCCATTTTTACCCCTCCATGGCATTATTCAAATACTTCTTACAATTGCTAGAATTACTTTAATATCAATCAGGGTTAATTCTACCCTCTCCATCCCAGAAATCAGTAACTCCTGAAACCTTAAACATTTGGTCATCAGAGCACTGTGGGGAGCTAAATTTTATTCAGCAAAATAGACACTTTTCTCAAAGAGAGCCTGGGAGTATTTAATGAAGAAAAATTCTAGTATAACGCAAGCTTGTAAATCTCTTAAAATTGTTTTCTATAATTTGAGAATATAATTTTGTCACCTAAAACCCTAAACACAGTTTATCCCAATCTGTACTTCTCCTAGGTCCCATTTGACATGAATCCCATGCTTACCAGTTCTTGACACTGGACACAGGAAGTGGAGAAGAGAAATAAGAGAGAGATCAAAATGTGGTTGGGTTTCTGGCCTGGCAGAAAGAACAAGAGGAAGAAATGCAGCCACAAATCATTGACCTGGAAGGAAAGTATAGAGATTTTGATGCTACCACTGGCCTAGCAACAAGCCACAGCTAGTCCTGAGAGAGATGCAACCACAGCCCTGGCAGAAAGAGACAGGGACATAGACCTGGAGAAAAAGAGAAGAGAAACAGATAGATAATCTGATGCAGAGACAGAGACAGAAAAGACACACAGAGACACACAGAGAGAAAGAGAGGGAAATTGATCTGGAATGGGAGAAAGACAGAGAGACAAAGAGACAGAGAGACAGAGAGACAGAGAGAGACAGAGAGAGACAGAGAGAGACAGAGACAGAGAAAGAGACAGGGAAACAGAATGTCCTTTGTCCTCTCTGTTCTCACTATTTCTAGCTTAGTTAGACCACATGTTGAGAATATAATAAAGGTTACCTTGCCCCTTGTTCTCTTTCTTTGCTTTATGATCTGTTTCTCCTTTGCTGTAGGAGGAAAGGCAATATCATACTCTTGGTATAAGCAGCCCTATGCCAGATCTGACTGTTTCATGTTTCATTTCAGGAATGTTGCCCTCTTTTTTTAAGTCAGGAAACTTTCTAATCAAGGTCCAGCCTTGTTAGCAACAGATAATTGCCTCTTTAATTGTGTCCCATTGCTTCCCCTTGTCCTCTAGACCAATGGTTCTGGTCTTAGGTTTGGGACTGGGGAGTGGTCACATTATTTGCTCTATTCCAAATCGAAAATATGAAGACATTGATTTATGATCATAGCATGAGAATCAGAGGGATCAGGATACGAAAGGACCTCAGAGATCATCTACTATAACTGCTTCATTTTACAGGTGAAGAAGCTGAGACCCAGCGAGAGCCATAATTTGAAGCCAGCCCTCTGACTCCAGATTGAGTCTTCTTCTCACTACATCATTCTGCTTTGACCTTTTACAATGTTGGCTTGTGAATGCTAGAACTAGAATTTGAGAATAGCTGAAAGATGGAGCTTTGTGACACAGAGCATTTGCACATACTGTGCTAGGTAGTACCACAGTGCAGAGTGCCAGGCCTGCAGTTAGAAAGACTTATCTTCATGAGTTCAAATCCCAACTCAGAAATTTCCTAGCTGTGTGAACCTGGACAAGTCACATAGTTTATTTGCCTCAGTTTTCTTATCTGTAAAATGAGCTGGAGAAGGAAAATGCAAACAACTCCAGTATTTTGGTCAAGAAAACCCCAAATAGGATCATAAAGAGTTGGGCATGACTGAAAAATGACTGAATTACAATTTGCACATACTAGAGATATTAGCACGCAAATTTTATTTCAAAGTGGAATTCTATCGCTACTAATTTTTATTTAGAGTACATTTGCACAGATAGGAGAAATTATAGTAAGTTATAGTAAAATGATGAAAATACTCTAAAATTTTTGTGTCAATTAAAGCAATTGACATACCTGGTCCTTCTACTGTGAAGCTCAAGCAAGACTATGCTACCTGGAATGAAGTTGAATGATCTCTCCCTCCCCTCCATTCAGAGCACTTTCTATTACTACTACTCATTGGTCAATTAGTCATGTCCATGTGATTTCATCACATCTTTGATATTATTGTGCTGTATTAATTAATGTTTCACATTTTTATTCATTTTTTCCCAAACTAGATATAGGGTGAAGTTTTTTGTTATTAATAAAGTGAGAACCTCTAGATTCCAAACTCTCCCATTGCTTAAAAATTAAAAGTAACTCTCTTATGTGCTCTCTATGTGATCCTGGATAAATTACAACATTTTGGGGGCTCTTTTTTTTTTCATCTACATGTAATGTAACTGTGTCCAGAAATTTTTGTCCCATGTTGGGAATGGTGTACTCGAACCATATTGTGAATCCCCAGGGTCCCATGGGAGATGATATAGGGATGTTACTAAGAGTTGACTTCTGAAGGTGATGGTTGGAAATTGGAAGACATGGAGCAAGGGAAAATGTGGTCCCAGGATTATAACCCATTCCCCAGAGGAGGGGAAGTATATCCAAGTAATCTCTTGCAGTGATATGTGAAAGTGAGCTAATGTCAAAGTATGGCAAGTGAATTCCTTTCTAATTGAACCAATGAACAGGCATTCTGGAGAACCATACAGTACATGGTCAAGCGTTCTGTGACCCAAGGGGAGGAATTTTAGCTCCCAGTAAGTGCTACCTGCAATGGGTACCTGAACCACTTCTTCCTGTGCCTTTTGGGAGTGAGGAGGTTCTAATCAAGGATGGGAGCTTCTGGGTTTTTTTCACCCTGCTGGGGAGAACAAAGTTCTGTCTGAACCCTGAGATCTAGTGTTTTTTTAAAGTATATTGTCTAAGGGGCAGATAGGTGGTGCAGTGGATAAAGCACCGGCCCTGGATTCAGGAAGACCTGAATTCAAATCTGGCCTCAGACACTTGACACTTACTAGCTGTGTGACCCTGGATAAGTCACTTAACCCTCAATGGCCCACCCTCCCCCCCAAATAAAAATAAAGTATATTGTCTATTTGTAGAAATCATTTTCAATAAATGTACATGTTTATATTGAGCTAGAAGTTTTCTGGAAAATCCTTGAGCTTGCTAAATCTTATCTCTCTTGAGGAAAGACAGGTCTATTTCCTGGAGATTCAACATCCCAATGCTCTGTAGGCCAAATATAAAAGACCTTGGGATTTACTGGCTTGGAAGAGAAGTCAAATTGACCCCTGAATTCCTTGACAGAGCTCTGTTTGTAAATTACTTGTCAAAGTCTTATTTGTGGGAAGAAGTGGAAATGGATGGCAAAAACAGGAACCACAAAAATAGTAACATATTGATGAGTGAAAGAGAAAGCTCATAGCCAAGTAAAGGACCAATGGAAGCTGGTGGGAACTGTGGTTTGCCCCATTCACTGTCTTTTTCTAGCTGAGCTCAGGATTATCCTATTGCTGAAAATGTATTCTTGTGGTTTCTTTTCAAATGTAAGCTTAGTCAGAAACCAGTATTAATGTCTTCCTGTCTGGGTTGAGCATTTCATCAATGAGTCACTTTATTGCTTGTGTAGCTTGGTACAACAATAGTAGGAAATCAATTAGGATTACTAAGTGGTCAGTCCAGTAAATAGCAACACTACAGAAGTTTGGGGAAATTTAAAAATATCCTGAAGGCGTGTGTCAGCAGGCTGGAGTAATCTCCTCTTGTCATGCTCATCCTAGTAAGATAAGAACCATTAGTCCAGTCTTGGTGAACAGGTGGGAGGAGATATTCCTACTCTATCTATGGGCCCTGAAGAAATTTCCCACTATCTAAAGAATGAAGGCAGACCATCTTCTTCTCTGACAGAATGAACATCATGCAGATGCAGCTCTGCCACAGAAATGTTACAAGATGAGCTCATGCCTTTAAATGCTGGCATATCCCCAAGAATGTCTTAAATATGAAGTTCAGATAATGATGTAAAAATAGGACTGTTATTTCCTCTCTTCCAGTATGAATATAGAAGCAAGTTCATCTATGGGTGGAGGGAAAGGAGGCCAAACAAATTTTACTTAGCCATATTTCCAAATTTCAGGGGTTTCCCAAAACAAAGGCTTTTGTCTGTCTCTTTGTTTGTTTTGGAGCAAGGACTAAAAAAAAAGTCTTGTGTTTAAAATAAAAATAATACTTCACACAAATCTTTTTTTTTTTAAATTAAAAGTACAAATTTCTTTACCAAAATCAATCGCTTCTTAACAAATCTATAAGATAATACAATGATCATCTGACCGAAGATTTGGAATTGGAATAGATCTATTCCAACATCCTAATTTTACAGATGAGGAAACTGAGGCCTCAGGGTCAAGCATCTGAGCCAGGATTGGAACCCAAGTGTTCATGAACTTATTCGAGTGCATTTTTCTCTCGTTTTGCTTTTTCCATAACTGGAAAAGCATAGAGCCATTAGTAACATTTTTTTTTTTTTGTATCTGAAGTGAACATTGGAATGGAAAAGAGGAGACATACTCACCAAGTGTGAGGGCAAGGAAGAACACTCCAGGGTGCCACAAGCTTTCTAGGAGTGAGATTATGACAGAGGTAAGAAGCATGTACCCTATGAGGTCACTACTGTGAGGGGTTTGCCCAGAGAACATAAGACCTGAGTTGGGGAAAGTTCTGGAAAGTACCATCTGTTCCCTTTAATTCCATGCCCACCATAGTGATGAATAAAGGAGATAGGGTTGGGGGTGGAAAAATATGTCCGAGAATGTGCTGATAACGTTAGTTAAATTTCCCACTTTGAAACAGAGCCCAGATAGCTACAACTTTGTTATGGTTTTGCTAAAGGAATTATATTGTTTTAGACCAAATTTGATTATCCCTAAAGACCAATCTGGAGGTTATTTTCTCATCTTGAAACAAAATAGCAACACATAAATGTTTTCAGAAGGGGATGTAATATATAATTTTATAATATTTAACAGATTTCAATGTAATTTGGCAATGAGATAGAGATTGCACTGCATACAGTAAAGTCTATGGTTCACATAACTACTAGTTAGCCACAGTAATTTTGTTTCATAGCATTGTGGACTTTGAGTTCCAGTAGGAACTTAGAGATCACCTAGTATGATAACAGGTGTTCAGCTTTCCCTTCCTCCCAATCACACCTTTTGGACAATGAGAAAATGGAGGCCTGTGGAGATCAAGTGATTTTTTTTAAATCATAAAAGTATTTTATTATTTTCCATTTACATATAAATATAGTTTTCAACATTTGTTTTCATAAGATTTTTAGTTCCAAATTGTTCTCTCTCCCTCCCTTCCTTCTCCCCTCCCGAAGACAGAAAGAAAACTGATATAGGTTATATGTGCACAATCACATTAAATCTATTTATGCACTAGTCATGTTGTGAAAGAAGAATCAGAGCAAAAGGGAAAAACCTCAAAAAAGAAAAAAAGAAACAAAACAAAAGTAGAAACAGTATGGTTTAATCTGCATTCAAAATCTTTCAAGTTAACAAGTTGGAAGGAATTTGCAGTCCTGCCTGGGTCTTGCTTTTGTTCAGTCATTTCAGTCATGTTGGACTCTTTGATCCCATTTGGGTTTTTTTGAGCAAGGATACCAGAGTGGTTTGCCATTTCCTTCTCCAGTTCATTTTACAAATGAGGAAACTGAAGCAAACAGAGTTAAGTGACTTGCCCAGGGTCACAAACTTAGTAAGAGTCTAAAACCACATTTGAACTCAGGAAGATGAATCTTCCTGACTTCAGGCCTGGCTCTCTATCCACTGTGCCACCTAGCTGCCCTCGGTCTTGCAGCTCATGGTAAGAGCTTTATCTTTAGGGCATGAAGAACATGGACTTCAGGAAAAAGTTCTTTACATTCACATGTCATGATTGTGGACCAAGGGAAATGTGTTCTGAATTTTTTCTAGTATTCTCTTTTGCCCTGAGTGTGATTGACTAATAAGGAACATTCCTGAGATTGGCAAGAACACTGGATTTGGACTCAGAGTATTCAGATTCCAATCCCTGTCTTGCTACCATGATCCCACCTATGTGACTTTAGGTGTGCCCTTTAAGCTCTCAGGTTCCACATTTGTATGTAAGAGTGGGAAGCAAAGCCCAACAAAGAATTTGCCCACTTTCACTGCATAACAACCTTGAGTTGCCTATTCTCAGATTTTAAAGGAAGTCTCTAAAAACTATTTACATTTCTTTGTTTCTTTTGGACATGTAAAGAAATGTTCAGAGAGGAGTTATGACATCAATCAATGGATTGAAGGAACTGCTATCACAAAGGGAATTCCTCTTTATTGGCTTAGCAGATGAATAATCCAATATAGGTCATAGGCATATATATAAAAAATCAAGCTAATTAGTCTTACGAGGGACTAAGAGGCAGACCTGGCAGTTGGGAGTTGAGCCACAAACAGCAGTAAGCCCACCTGAGTGACCTTCACAGGAGAGACCATACATTGAGGGGGATCAGCATGAGAATACTACAGGAAGACAAAGGACATTAGGAGAACAGAATGACAGAGGCGTGAATTACCTTGGCCACACGTTTTTACATTACAGGGGATATATTTTATTACTATTGTATATTCTATACCTTTTCAGCAAATATCTTTGCTCTGAGCTACTTGTGTCAATGGACTGAATATTAAGGGGAAATGGGCCTTGAACCCAGGTTGATCATCCCCCTGGGAACCCAACCCAAGAATCCAAGTTTGGGAGGTAACAGAGAGAGAGCAGTAAATGGGAAGTTGGATGAAATGATCTCAAAGGACTCTTTCAGCTCTATTCTAGGATTCCTCTCACTGGGAGCTGCAGGAATGGAAATAGAGAAGATGGTGATTTTATCACTCATCTATCTATATAACTATGCATACACATATATGTATGTCTATGTGTCTATGTACTTATAACTGATGTATCTATATCTATGTCTATGTGCATATGTACTTATAACTAATCTATCTATATCTATACCCATATATATGTATATATTTTTTTGCTTTGAATAGAATTTTATTTTCCAAAATATATGTAAAAACAAATTTTAACTTTTTTTTTAAAGTGAGGCAATTGGGGTTAAGTGACTTGCCCAGGGTCACATAGCTATTAAGTGTTAAGTGTCTGAGGCTGGATTTGAACTCAGGTCCTCCTGACTCCAGGGCCAGTGCTCTATCCACTGTGCCACCTAGCTGCCCCAACATCAATTTTTTTTAAACTTTGTGTTCCAACTTCTCTTCCTCCCCCCATTCCCACCCCCACCCACAAGAACTTATGCAATTCAAAATAAGTTATACATGAGTAGTCATATGTATATGTATATATGTATATATTCTTAGAACTGATCTATTGCTGTACCCATATATATGTACATATGTATGTATATGTATAGGTGGCTCAGTGTATAGCACTGGTCCTGGAGTCAGGAAGACCTGAGTTCAAATCCAGCTTCAGATACTTACTAGCTATATGACCCATGGCAAGTCGTTGAACCTGGTGACCTCGGTTTACTCATCTAGTAATTGAGCTGGGGAAGGAAGTGGCAAATGACTCTAGTATCTTTGCCAAGAAAACCATAAATGGAGTCACAGAGAGTCAGACATAACTGAAATAACTCCACAACAACAATGTGTGTGTATATATATGTATACATATATATATATATATATATCCATAAGTCTGAAATTATATATAAGTTATAGGTGCCCTTCATCGGCAAGGACTTTATGCAAAAGAAGAGCATGAAATAAAGGGAATTGGACATAAATAAAATCATTTCTTCCAAATTTGAGCTTAGGCGAACTCCCCAAGTTCAAATATTCGATAAAATTAGCAGCAAGTCTTTCTCCCAGAATCTTAGTCACCTGATAAGTCATTGAAATATTACAACAAAAATGTAAGATGTGTAAACAAACATCCTGTTGAACCAACAACTCATCTTTACTAATGAGTCATTCTTCCAGAACAGAGCCTGTGAATTTCTTCTCCTGTACATGGGTCAACAAAGGTACCTCAGGACAACTCAGTAGGTGATTCCGCCTGCAGCCATGCTCACAATCCAAAAGTCATTTGGCTTAAGGTACCATGGAAAGAATACTGGAGTTTGAATAGCAGCACTGCCTTTTGCTACCTGTGTGACCTTGGGCAAGTCATTTAAAATCTCTGGCTTTAGTTTCCTCATCTTTAAAATGAGGGGTTTGGATTAGATGGCTTCTAAAGTCCCTACCAGCTCTAAACCCATGACCGTCCATTTGCAAGTCATCAGAACCAGATCTGAAGCAGGCTAAATGGGATGTCATCTTAAAGGATTTTTTGCTCAAAGACAAAGTCCCCTCGGGGCAGTTGGTGGGGCAGTTTTCTCAGTAGAAACAAATTCCTTTGCCCTCAATTTCTCCACCCTTGAAATAAGAATAGCAACATAACCCTGTAGCTTACCAAGGCAACTTAGAGATCATTCAATACAAACTTCTTAATTTCAGGAAACCGTGGCCAGGGAGATTAATTGGCTTATTCGAGATCACACAACTAGCAATGAACAGATATAATACTAACATCCAGGTCTCCAGACTCCTAATTAAGTGACCATTACATTATATTTTTCTTTTCCTGTTCAAGAGGGCATGGAAGGGAAGGCTGTGGTAAGGAATAGAAGTGTCTCTCTGTATTCCCTCAGGGATATTCTAGGGAGAGAGGTATCATACCTCGCCAGACCAGAGGATCATACCTTTTCCAGATCACCAAGTTTCCTGAGTGTGCAAGTGATTTTGGAATCACTTGCCCTCTAGAGAAATTTTCTATGAAATGGAAAAAAAACATTGATGCAAGTAGATATCAAAGAACTGGTGGAGAAGCATGACTGAACCAGCTTTGTAGAGAATTCTCTAGTTTCTCTCTTCCCCATGAGAATCCCTGCCTCCTTCTGCACCTTTATGACCCATGGAATTTAAGACTGTAAATTGTTTAAGCACAAGTGGGATTATACAAATCACATATACACTTTAAGGAATAAAATAACTAGGCCACAAATTCTTTAGTGAATCTATGATGTTAGGGGCCTAGAAGCAGCACAATAGATGGAATGCTGTGCCTAGAGTCAGAAAGATTTAAATTTAAAATCAGGCTCAGATATTTAATGGTTGTATGATCTTGGCCAAATCACCTAACCCTTAACTGCATCAGTTTCCTTAAATGTAAAATGAAGATAATAATAGCATTTTGCTCCCAAGATTGTTGAGAGGATCCAATAAGATAATGTTTGTAAAATGTTTAGCACAGTGCCTTAGCACATAATAGTTGCTATATAAATGCTAGCTATTATTATTATTATTACTTAATAAATGCTTGTTTCCTCCCTTATGGGGGATAGGGGACAGATTCTTCTACTAGGCCTCTGTGATTCTTTTTTTTTTTTTAGGTTATATATGTACAATCCTGTTAAACATATTTCCACATTAGTCATGTTGTGAAAAAAAAAAAGGGGAAAACTATGAGAAAGAAAAAACAAAAGTGAAAATAGTACACTTTGATCTGCATTCAGACCCCATAGTTCTTTTCCTGCATGTGGAGAACATTTTCCATCATGAGTCTTTTGGAATTGCCTTGGATCATTGTATTGCTGAGAAGAGCTAAGTCTATCATAATTGATCATCATGCAATGTTGCTGTTCCTGTGTACAGTGTTCTCCTAGTTGTGCTCACTTCACTCAGCATCAGTTCATGTAAATCTTTGAAGGTTTTCTGAAATCTACTGCTCATCATTCATATACCACAACCTGTTCAGCCACTCCCCAACAGATGGGCATCTCCTCAATTTCCAATTATTTGTACCCCAAAAGAGCTGCTAAAATAATTTTGTACATGTGGGTCCTTTCCCCTTTGTCATGATCTCTTTGGGTGGGCCTCTGTTATTCTTGTCTGTCTTTCCTATAAGGTCTCAGCTCAAAGATTGAAGAACCTTAGAAGCCCTCAAGTCCATCCTCCTCATTTTACAGATGAAGACATTGAGACACAATGAGGTTGTCCAGGGTCACAGAGCTGTATGGAATTTTAACCCACGTTTTCCTGATTTCAAATCCAGAGCCCTATCCATTACCCTATACTGCCTCTTTACAAGATTCTATGCAAAGGCATTGAAAGCTTTCCTCTTTTTCTTCTAGTAGCTTGAGCATACTAATTCACCACTAATGCTGCCTATCAGCTGTCATTCATTTTCACCAAAAGATGAGTATTCCTTCTTTTTTTTGTTGTTAAATCTTCTACATCTCTTCCTGTGAGTAAGACATCATTAATTATGTACTACAGCTGGCTTATTCCCCACCATGCATCTTTTCATTGCCTGTGGAAAAACCTTACTAGGGGCAGCTAGGTGGCACCAGTGGATAAAGCACCAGCCCTGGATTCAGGAGGACCTGAGTTCAAATCCAGCCTTAGACACTTGACACTTACTAGCTTTGTGACTCTGGAAAAGTCACTTAACCCTCATTGCCCCACAAAAATACCTAAGCAAACAAGCAAAAAAAAAAGAAAGAAAGAAAGAAAGAAAGGAAGGAAGAAAGAAAGAAAGAAAGAAAGGAAGAAAGAAAAACCTGTCACTAAACCTTTTGAGATTATGCTGCTCTATGATTTGTAGTCATTTGACATCAGCAGGACAATCTTGGTATTAAAGAAATGTACTTCTGCTGCAGTAGCTGCTTTGAGGTTCTTGAGGGCACTATGCAATTTTCCAGATGCCAGTAAGTCCAATCTCTTCCAACTGGTCGATTTCAGGCCTAACTCATTATCCATCTGCAATGTTTGTCCAAAATACATGTTGAAGGGCTAACATAATCATTCATTATAATAATGAGAGTTGACGTTTATATAGAACTTTAAGATTTAATTCAAGGGAATACCATGATATGTTTTTATTCATCTCAAGAATTTTACTAAGAACAAAATAAAACCTTCAAGGTCCTCATCCATATACAAAAATGATTCGACATTCTAATATGGATAGGATGCAACTATTGACTCTACATTGCTCAACAGTATGGAAAAGATGACATCCAATAGAGTGTTCATAATGGAAGTAACATGGTCCCTAGTCACATTAATAGGCACTGTGGGCATTGTCTTACAAGGAGTCCAAACCAACTAACACATGGCAATCAATATAGTAGTAGTTCCAATGTCCTATTTGCAGATTACATTGTACTAAGTACATCAGTATTACAAAGTTACCTTAGTGAAAGCCACAGTAAAGTAGGGGGGTGACTAATCCAATCAACTGTTTGGACATAATACCAAAATAACCAGCTGTTTTCCAGAAATTACCATTTTAATCTTAACTACCTTGCATAGACAATAAGCATAACAAGAAATTATGTTAATTAGCATAACAACAACAACAACAACTGAACCTTTAGGATGCTTTAAGGTTTGCCAAACACATTGAATTCATTATCTTATCTGATCCTCACAAAGAGCTGTTAAAAAAATGTTAGTGATTTGGCCTCAGAGTCAGGAAGACTTGGGTTTGAGTCCTGCCTCTAACAAGTACTGGATGTATCCCCTTGGTTGTCACTTCATTTATCAGGGTTTCAGGAAATATTCAAAGTTTTTAAGTTGTGGAAGAGTTGCCACTATGCATAAATTAAGTGAGTTACCTTACTGGGAGTTCTTACACTGATGAAATCATCAAAAACAAACAAAATTTAAAAAAAGCAAAAACCACCAACCCCTCTAAAAGAACATAGGTACCATCGCCCCCATTTTGCAGGAGAGGAAAATAGAACTTGGACATGTGAAGTGAACGATCACAAAGGTAGTCCTGTATGTGGGATTCAAAGCCAGATTTCACCTGCCTGATTTAAATATAAAACGTGAATTTTGTCATTGTTCATAAACACAATTTCAGATGACAAATAAAACTAGTGTCTAGACAAGTGTAATAAAAGTGTATGTTCCACAAAATCATGGAGATATTTTGATCCCTAACGAACCTCTGATATCAATAATGTGGACACTCTGTCCAGTGATGTAGTTTGACCTAATTATCTATACAGGAGAAATCAAGTTTAAAAAAAAAAAGAATGCCTCTAGACCAGTAGTCTCCACAATTTCTTGGTCTCTCCATTTAAGAAAGTGTTTGTTACTTCCCTCCAAACCTTGGTAAACATATTGGTGGGGTGGGGGTGGGGGAGAAGGGAAAAGGTTTAGGTCATGAATCATTTTATTGATGTGTCTATTGATAAGCTTAGCATTAAAAACTTAGTGATTTATATTTAAATTGTGTTGGCTGTATCTCTGATTCTTTGGAGAGACTAGCATTCTATATTTTGGAGCCATACTGGAGCACCTAAAGGATTACATTGTTAAAAAAGATAGGTCTTTCAAGAAGATCTTTGTGATTATAAAAAGCACAATCTGGGTACAATACCAAATAGGAGGAAATTAGACTAAATGACCTTTGGGTAGTGGGTGAAGAGTAGTATGCTTATATTAGTGACAAACACCATAATTGGCTATCTTGTGGAGGGTAAGTGGCAATCCATCTTCTTACACTCCAATTGGTTGATCATACACAAACTTGAGATGTAGTTATAACCACCTTGGAGCCAAGGGAGGATTAGGGGCTTGCCCTCATTTTGGTAACAACTACTTGACTACAATATGCATTTGGATGGCAACCCATATTGTTAGACCTTAGAATAGTCATCCACAGTGTCTGTCCAGGATGGCTGTACTAATGGACTACATTTTTAAAGAAACTACCATATATATCAGTCACTGTGTTAGGTTTAATGGATAAATATAAAATTAATAATACTGACTACAATATAAACAATTAGCTGTCCAAAGTGAAACTCATCAGAAGTTGTCTCAATTACAAAAGTTATTTCACACAATTGATATTAAATTGTCTTCATTCCTCCCTCTTGCTTTCTTCCTTCCTTCTTTTCTTTCTCTCCTCCTTCCCTTCCTCCCTTCCTTTGATTGAAGAAAAATCACCAATAAAATCACTGCCTCTGTGGCATAGGATTCCATGCCCAATAAACAAGAGACTTGACATTTGTAAATGACATCGATGCCTATGATTATATTTTTCCTATTATTAATCTAAACTTTGGAAAAGAAATTTTCCAGTGTTATTTTAAACCAAGAGGCAGAGAGGAAAATGTAAAATTATATCAACATTTTAAAAGTGATCTTTAAAATTAGAGGAATGAAGCAAACTGTGCATTTTCCATTCAGACACCTTCCTTCATTCCTTTCATTCTTTGCTTAAATTTGTGGTAGTTGAAAAAATGGCATACTTCTACAGTATGGCATACTTCAACCCCTGAAGATTAATGGTATAGAAAATGTAAATTGTGGTTGAGGTTTCCCTTCTTTTCATGTTTTTCAGTCTTGAAAACTAAAGAATAAAATACAAATTAGCATCATCTTAGATTTTTGTTTAGGGTGATAAATTTAATTGGGAATGCATTAAACCCACCAAAAGTATATCATAGAAATAAAGGAAGAAATGTGCTTTTATCTTAATTGGAAACTAGTGATATTGTTATTATTTATTGAACATACATTATAGCTAAATATTTGGCTTTTCAATTTTTTTCAAAACTAAAAATACACATTAGTGTTCTTTTTATTTATTTATTTTTTTTTTTTAGTGAGGCAATTGGGGTTAAGTGACTTGCCCAGGGTCACACAGCTAGTAAGTGTTAAGTGTCTGAGGCCGGATTTGAACTCAGGTACTCCTGACTCCAGGGCTGATGCTCTATCCACTGCGCCATCTAGCTGCCCCTTAGTGTTCTTTTTCATTTTTTTTATTTCAGTCATTATTCTGGTTTTTTTTGTGGGCAGAACATAATGAAAAGGGCACTGGATCTGTAGTCAGAGCACCTGGCTCTGCTACTTGCTAACCATGTTGCATAATGAGACTTAGTAGCAATGGATCAACAACCAATGGATAGCCCAGAGCTTCACTGGTATTATCACAAGTTGAAGAGAATATAAGATAGGGCCCCAGCACCCAACAATGGGTGAATTCCCTGTAGAGAATTTTAGAAGAGGACGTGGATAAGCATCATACAGGATGGGTAGGAATGGACTAGCTGTGATCTGTATTGTTGGAAGGAACATCTAGATCAATGGTGTCATAGATCTTTTGGAATATTGGAGTAAAAATGTATAACAGATTGTGGTATTAAATATAACACAATGAAGATATCAAGGAAATATATATATATATAATTATGCTATTCTTGTAAAAGCTACATTTTATGCATTTTCTGCTTATTGTATTCTATTAGTGTCCATTTTAATTTTTGGTTCATATTTTGTTATAAACGATGCAGTCTGTTCTACCTCCACACTTGCCCTACTAATGATGACTCCCTTATGATACCCTTCCAGTGAGTTGTGGTTCTCCACCATATTGTGGAAAGCTGTTTTCTTTCCAACCTCAACCTTTTTCAACTCTTGTTTATGGATTATCTTACCATAATAATAACATTAACAACAAAAATAATGACAACAATAATAGCAGCATTTATGTAGCACTTCTCTGCCAGGCATTGTATTAAGTGCTATGCAACTATCACATAGCTATATTAGCCTTTTCTAGTCTGCCAGGTCAGGTTGTTTAACAGTGTCATGTGCCAAGTTCTTCTTACTCAAATCATCATACATAAAGACTCTGATACCACAGACTCAACATATGTGTATAACAAAAAATATATCCAGATGCAGGCTCACTATGTAAGATGTGCTTTAAGTTATCATAAATGGGGGGGGGACTTGTTACATTTATTTGAATCAAGGTTGTTATGAAAGATAGATCACAGAATATTTTGATCCTGAACTGAAAGAAAGGGTTAGCACTATTTTGAATATGATAAGGTCAATATAATGCGATATGCAGTACAATTTGGCTTTATTATCTATGTATGTTTATTATTACTCATTAATGCATAATGAACTTACATGTATTTTTAAAATAAGATTGAAACTTTTTTTCACTCACTAAAGGAATTTTTTTTGCAGGGCAATGAGGGTTAAGTGACTTGCCCAGGGTCACACAGCTAGTAAGTATTAAGTGACAGGCTGGATTTGAACTCAGGTCCTCCTGAATCCAGGGCCGGTGCTTTATCCACTGTACCACCTAGCTGCCCCCTCACTAAAGGATTTTAAGTGAAAATGGAATATCTGGCTTTGGGGCAACTATATTTTTTTGTTGGAGTCTGCCTTTGCACCTAGGTTGAGTTATTTTGCCCTCACTCAAGAGATGAAACTCTTCATGCTCTTTTAACATGTGGTTTGGAAGACTTTAAACACTTGTCTTCTCCACATACTAGAGATCCTTTAACTCTGTTCTTCTATCACTTATGATTCTCCAGTCTTGGTTCTATAATATTCTCATTATCCATTATCTCCATTCTTATACAAAGGAAGCAAAACAGAGCTTCATAGGCTTTTGGAAATGAGCCAAATAGACTCAATTACAACTATTCATCACAGAATCACAGAGCTAGAAGAGGCCTCAAGGTCATCTAGTTCAACTTGTACCTAAAGAATTAAACTGCCTGGGAGATGGTCATTCAGCTTTTGATTTATGACCTCTAGTGACGAAGAGCCCCACTACCTCCTGGGGCAGCCAATTCCATTTTCTGAAAGCTCTGGTTCTTAGGAAAATTTTCATTACATCATCTGCCCCTTTGTAATGTCCACTCATTGCTCATAGTGCTGCCCTACAGGTGCAAGCAGAACAAATCTCCTCTCCCTTTCCCATGACAGGTCTTCTGATACTTGGAGACCCCAAAGAGGAAGAGATCATAGATTCAGAGTTGTCTGCTTAGAGGTGATCATTGGAGCCATAGGATGGATGAGATTGTTAAGGAAGAGTAACTGAATAGAGGGAAGCAAGGGAAAGCAAGAGCTTAGATTCGTCATGGGAGACTTACTCTATTCCTCACTCCTCACTAATGACTAATGATGGAATACAGGTCATTATGCCTCCCATATCTGAAAGTGTTAGATGTTATAGGGGCAATGGATGGGAAAGGAATGAGAAGGCTTTGCCAGTGAAGGGAAGAGGAGAGAGAATATTGCAACTCTTCCTCATCCCAAACCATCCCCATAGATTATTTTTTTCCTCTGGAATTATAATGGGGTTTTGTGCAGATCAAAAATAGAAAAAAAGGGGAAAATGAGAGAAGTTTATGTAGATCAAAAATAGAAGAAAAAAGGACAAAAAGAAAAAGGGAAAAGGAAAAAGCTCAGATTTTAGTTTGTTATTCAAAAATATTTTAAATATTAGTGAATTAGAATGATGTCATTTTGTGAGAAGGCATGGGACAGTTTACATGAGATTATTTTTTTCCCTATTTGGTTCAAATGGGTATTTCAAAAAAGAAAACTGGTTTTTCCTTATTTGGGGTGGGATGGTAGGGATGGATGAAGAAACATCCATTTCCAGGGGCTAATCAAGTCTTCTCAGGCATAAAAAGATTCTTAGAACAAAATATCTGAGATTATGTATATATATATATATATATATATATATATATATATATATATACACACACACACACATATACATATACATATATACATACAGACATATAGACATACATACACACACACACACACACACACACACACACACACACATATATATATATATATATATATATATATATATATATATATATATATATATATATATATATATATATATATATATATGAGATAAATGCCGGTGAATCAGAAACACGTGGATTAAATTTCCTTTAAAGTCTGTGTGGGTTTAAGAGAATGAGTGAAAGTAGTACATTTTAAAAAGTACATTTGGAGATTTAATAGGACTCAGAAGCATTGGGTAAAAGGTATGCCAAATAGTGGCAGATTTGCCCAGAACTACTCTTATGAAGTTGAATTCCTCCTGTGCTAAAGAATTTACAATATTTTCCCTTAGATTGCAATTGACTTTTGCTGAGACTTGAACCAGTGTGATGGATTTTAAAGCTCTGATGAGCAACATTGTAATTCAGCTACTAGAGTAAGGTGTTGAACTCAGGTGATTCATGCTTTCATCCATTTTGGCAGAAGTCCCCTCCTACCAAGCAGAGATCTCTGTGCTTCACTCCAGCCAAGGTTAGAAAAGCACACCTTTGAATAGACCAAAAAACATTATTGCATAAGATACTCTGGAGTATTCTTCGTCTGAGAGACACCTTTCCCTCCATGTATCCCTGACTGAAGTGTATATCAGAAATAGGAATTGAAAGGAAGGAAGGAGGTGAACAATTATGTCACCTTTTTTCCCCAGCCTATAGGTAAGTCTGCTACACCTCTTGAGTATATGAAGTGGTAGTGTCTCTGTTTTGAATCTCCTCTGGAGGAAGTAATGGGCCTTTTTCAGGCAGTAAAAATGAGTCCTTGCATTAGTATAGCCATTTAAGAAGGTCCCTTCTTTCCTCAACTAACTCTTTTCCCTACTAATGGGGTGTTTGTGCCCTAGGGAAAAGGCAGGAAGACAGAACCTTTCAATTATGAGACCAGTCAGAAAATGTAGCATGTCCAGGCAGATTGAAAATGCTTAAGACTTGTGATTTGGGGATGAAAGATTAATAGTTCAAAAAGAAGATATTAATGCGGGCTAATGAAAAACAGGATGCTTAGGTCCTGTCAAAATAGGAGCCCTTCTAATATGGAATGGAAAGGTCTTTTTCACAGTGGCTGAATCTCTTTGTTCATCACACAGAACAGAACCTAAGCCAGAGTCAGGGGAGATGTGAGAGTGCACCAAAACAAATGGAGAATGCCAATTCAATAAGCCATTATTAAACATCTACTATGTACCAGGCATTGAGCTAAGTGGTGGGTATACAAAGGTAAAAATGAAATCATCTCTGTCTTTATGGAGCTATATTCTACTGGAAAAAAAACAATGTGTGTGTAATATATGGGCAAAATAAAAACCAAGTAATTTAAGGAAGAGTCACCAAGAACTGGAAGGATCAGGAAAGACCTCCTATAAGAAGTGGTACTTAGCCTTAGTTGTTTGTTCTTTGTTCTTGAAGAGGACCGTGACATCGGGAGGTGATGTCATGGCTTGCAGTGAATTGGATTTAAGTGAGGCAGGGCTGTGCAGTCACTAATCTCACTCTCCTGACTCCAAATCAGGCACTCTATCCCCCTAGTTGCTCCATCCCCCAAAAGTGAAGGTTGTATCAATTTTGTATTTCAACTTCCTTTCATTATAGAACTTTGCTATAGGAAAGATGAAGTTCGAAGAGAAATAGGTTTCAAATAAATGGATGAATTTATGAATCACCAATCCATTTGCACATAGAATCGTAGAATACTATGTAGTATGTATCTGTCTTTTCCAGGAAACTATGGAGTAAACCCAAACTTACAATGCTATCTTAATGTTGAACTCAGACCCTCTAAGACTTCTCTCTGATAGGTTCCACCTCCATTTGAGACCCATACAGGCCACATGAGTCACTGTACCAATGAACAATAAAGTCTGGGTTTGTTCCTCCATCTCATGTCTGTCTCCCACAGCTCTTTGGTTGGGTTCAGAACCTGCCTCATCACTCCAGCCAGTATCTGCTCTTCCCAACCTTCAGAAACTCTATGCATCTGTATTCTGATCTCTTTAGCTGCCATTTGCTTCCTTCCATCACTGGAAAAACCTGTGATTCCATCGTAACTAGAACTAGAGGACACATTTTTAAAGTTAGAAAAGGCCAAATTTGGAATTAACACAGGAAATAAAAAAATGTTGGAATCTAATTCCCTTCCCCCCCAAAAAAGAGTGGTAAAGGTTAGAAATATATATATATATATATATATATATATATATATATATATATATATATATATATATATATATATATATATATATATGTATTGTGGTAAAATATGAAAGTTTTTAACAGTCGGTTAGGATAACTGAAAGACGCCAGTTTTTCAAGGACCACCCTTTTGGGGAGGAGATGAACAGTCCGCCTGCTGCGCATGTCAGACTGCCTGCCGGGTTTTTTGACTTCCGGGGTGGAGAGAAGGAGAGTAGCCTTTTTGCCGGCTTGGCGGGACTCCTGGCGGCGCGGCACAGACGGTCTGAGTCACTCCAAAGGTGGCCTTTTTTGGTTTGGTGAGTTTTTATAAGGAATATAGACTAAGCCTAGATTTAAGACGATTTGTACTGTATTTCTATTTTCCTATCCTTCTAATCAACAACACCTTATATACAATAAAGGCTCTATCTAGAAAACCAGAAGCTTCTTCCATTTACTAGTCTGGGAGATAAATTAAGGGAAGAGTTAAGTAGGGGAGATTTATGATCTAATATCCAATTTTAAATCTCACAGTTTGGCGACCCCGAAGGGACCTTAAGGACCCTCCCACCCTCCCTAGTTTGGCCATAAGCCGGCTAATTCGGTGGATTTTCCAAATACCCCCCCCCCCCCCACGGACTTTCCCTTTGTCTAATCTCCCTTAAAGACTTTAAGCCTCTAAAAGTCTTGCTTTAAACAGAAAAGCCAGCCCAGTTTAAAGGGCAAGATGCTCGAATATTCTACCATCCCTTTGATTTTTCTCATCGGAATGTATTGGGACAGCATAACATCCCGACTTAGAGGAATAGTTTACTCAATGGTCCTTCATAACATTATTGGTTTTTTCCTCATTCAGGCAGCAAAAAGTTTTTTGTATAATAGTATACGTGAGAATCTTTGGGAAAATACTTTTAATATAAGTAGAAATTTTATGCCTGCAATTGAAATACCTTTTAATACCACATCCATAGTTCATACGACTAAGGATTTTATTTTTTTTTGTTTTTTTTTTGTTTTTGTTATTATCATTGTTTTTGTTATTATCATTGTTATGATATGGGGGAAACTCTCACATATGGAGAGAGACCTCAAAATGGCTGTTTCTACTAGAGATGATCCAAGTTCAGAATCAGATCAGCAGAAACTACTCCCTCTGCAGGAAGCTATAGAACATAGTAAGAAGGGAGTGCCAATTCAAGTCAGAAAATATAGCCCCTTTAGACCAAGTGACTTGAGCGCATGGAAATCAATCATCCCTAGTTTTGAGAAAAATCCAAACACTGTAATTTCACAGTTAAGGACTATATTTAATGCATATCAACCCAGTTGGGCTGATGTTACTTGCCTTTTGGAAACTTTACTGTCCCCAACTGAGATTACAGATATTATCTCAGCAGGAAATGCCCTTGTTGCGAAAGGTAAGGCCGATGTGGAATGGCCTCTAAAGGATCCAGAGTGGAATTATAATGATGATAGGGATTTCCAAAGATTAAAAGATGCTAGAGAAACACTTCTGAAGGGAATGGAATCTTGCTCTAGAAAACCGGAAAACTGGCAGAAATTTTTAAGCCTACCTCAGGAGGCTAATGAAAGACCAAACAGATTTTATGATAGACTTTGTGAGGCCGCTAGACAGTACACCAGATAGGATCCAGTAGATTTAAGAGATTCCTGTATCATTCTCAACACATTTGTTTATAATTCACTGCCAGAAATACGCAGATACTTTCTGAAACAATGTCCAGACTGGAGAAATCTCTCAGTAGATAGAATTAAGGAACTTGCAAATTATGTCTTTGACTCACGTGAGGAAGATCCAGATCACCCTAAACAGAGCATTCTGGCACCAGCGATTCCTAGTCAGCCATGTGGACACCGGAGCAAGGACACTAAGGTGTGTTGTTACTGTCGTAAGGAGGGGCATGAATTGAGAGAATGTAGGACTTGGAGAAGAAATTCTAATTCTAATTACAGGCGAAATCAAAATAGAAATAGATCTTTTTGGAGGAATACAGAAAGGCAGTACCAGAATAATGGTAACCAAGACCCCCCTCAGAAGAGGACACAGGAATGATGGTGTCTTGGGGAGGAATGGAACATAGATAATGAAAGCCATATATTCCCAGATCCGGATTTTTTGAATGCACTTGTGCCAGTCCATTCACCTCCCCAGAGTAATGAACCACATGTCACCTTAAAAGTGGGGGAGACATTATGATTGTCTGCTAGACACAGGAGCCTCTAAATCAGTATTAGTAAGCAAACCAGATGCTGGGTGTAGACCTGTAGGATTTTTGAATGTAGTGGGAGTCTCAGGAAAGAGCCAGAGAGTGGCAAAATTGAATCCTCGCATGGTATCTATGGGGCCCTTAACAGTAGAACATTCATTTTTACTCATGCCTGATGCCCCTGTAAATTTATTAGGTCATGATCTCCTTTGCAAGCTTAGAGCAACCATATCTTGTGCTCCAGATGGGGCTGTCTCCTTACAATTGCCAGAGGATACTGTTCATTTATTACCAATTTTACTTACAGAAGCTCAAGGAACAGCAGGGGAGGTATCCAAAATCCCCTCTGACATTCCTGAGTCTTTATGGGCCTCATCCCCTAATGAGGTGGGGCTCCTTAAGTCTGCCATGCCTGTTACCTTTAAAGTTAAGGGGGGACCACCCCCCTCCATTCCACAGTATCCATTGTCTAGGGAAGCAATAGAAGGGATCACCCCTATAATTGAGGCTTTGAAAAGCCAGGGTATTATTATTCCATGTCATCACTCTTCATGCAATACTCCCATTTTGCCAGTTAAAAAACCCAAGCCTGGGCCAGATGGTAAACCTGTTTATCGTTTTGTGCAAGATCTTAGAGCGATTAATAATTATGTTATTCCTAGACATTCCATAGTTCCAAACCCGGCTACGATAATTTCATCGATTCCCTATGAATCTACATGTTTCACAGTGGTAGACCTTTGCTCTGCCTTTTTCTCCATACCAGTACATGAGGACTTCCAATATTTATTTGCTTTTACCTGGAAAAATAGACAGTGGACCTGGACTAGACTCCCACAGGGATTTGTAGACAGTCCCACATTATTTTCCCAAATTTTACAGCAGGATCTGGCCTCTATTACCTTTAAGGGCTCCATACTAGTACAATATGTTGATGACTTACTTTTGGCCTCTCCTAATGCCGAAATTTGTCAGGAAGATAGCCGTCACTTACTGCTGGAGCTGCACAAGAGAGGACACAAGGTTTCCAAGACAAAGGTACAATGGTGTTTGCCCCAGGTAGAATATTTAGGATTTATTTTGGCTGCTGGAACTTGCTCTGTCTCTTCTAAGCGAGTCCAGGCCATTCAACAACTCTCTGCCCCCACTACTAAGAGGCAGTTGAGAGCCATTCTGGGAGCAGCTGGGTACTGTAGATAATGGATACCCTCTTTTGGTGAAATTACTAAACCCCTCATAGCTCTTACAAAAAGTTCTGTTCCAGACATTTTACAGTTGGATCCCCAGCATCTCTCAGCCATAAAAGAATTAAAACGGGCCTTGTTATCAGCACCTGCCCTAGGACTGCCAGATTATAGTAAGCCTTTCACTCTCTTTGTGCATGAACAAAGGGGGGTGGCTTCTGGAGTCCTGACTCAGTCACTGGGGCCTAACCAACGTCCTATAGCCTACTATTCAATTCAGCTGGACCCTGTAGCGGCTGGAGCGCCACCTTGCCTTAGAGCAGTGGCGGCCACAGCGCTATTGGTAGAAAAAGCCTCTGATTTGGTCCTAGGTAACCCTCTAACTGTGCAATGCCCTCACGAAGTGGAGGCTCTCTTACTACGTCACAGGACACAAACCTTTTCAGATCAAAGGCTGGCTAAGTATGAAATAACCCTGTTAGGTAATGAGAATATCACTTTAAAACGCTGCACAGTTCTTAATCCAGCAACACTACTCCCTAACTTACCATTCTCGGGGGAACCGTTGCATGACTGTGCTTCTTTAGTCGATATGGCTGAAAAACCCCGTGACGATCTTTTTGATACACCTTTAGAAAATCCTGATCTTGTGCTCTATACAGATGGTTCCTCATTTATGAGAGAGGGAACCCGTTTTACTGGAGCTGCTGTAGTTTCTGATTATGACACCCTCTGGGCGGCTTCTCTGCCTTCCCATTTTAGTGCACAGGCTGCTGAACTTGTGGCTCTTACACAGGCCTGTAATATAGCTAAAGATAAGAGTGCCACCATTTTTACTGACTCGAAATATGGCTTTGGCATATGCGACTTTATTGGTATGATTTGGCGTCAACGAGGCTTTCTAACATCCTCGGGCAAGGCTATTGCCAATGGGGACCTTATCAAGGACCTCTTAGATGCCCTAAAACTGCCTTCTTCCCTAGCCGTTGTACATTGCCCTGCCCACACAGGGAATAGTGATCCTGTTTCAAAGGGAAATGCACGAGCCGATTCTGCAGCCAAGCTTGCTGCATTAGAAGCTCCTGAACATGTATTTAACCTTTCACCTTCTGAGGATATTCCTTCCAACCTAACCTATGACGATTCTGAAGTAGAAAAGTGGAAAAAGAAATTTAAGGTGAAACAGATCAATGGCATCTGGGTGTCTCCGGAAGGTAAGCCATTTCTTCCCCAGAAATTCTACCACCAGGTATGCCTCTCTGTTCACAGAAAAGGCCATTTTGGTACACAAGGCATTGTAGACTCTATTAAGAGAACCTGGATAGCACCAGGTGTGACTAATACAGCATCTCGAATCTGCTCGGGCTGCTCCACATGTCAGTCTTATAATCAGTATGCTTTTAAGGCCAAAGCTTATGGAGGGCGTCCTCTAGCATATACACCTTTTGAGCACTTACAAATTGATTATATTACTATGCCAAAAGCAGGACATTATAAATTTTGCCTTGTTATAGTTGATCAGCTCACTCGGTGGGTGGAGGCCTTTCCCAGCCTCAGAGCCACAGCTGCCTTTGTTGCCAAAATTCTTCTTAAAGAGATAGTACCTCGTTTTGGCCCACCAGCCCGCATCGATTCTGACAAAGGCACACATTTCACTGATTCGATTTTATCCCAAATCTACTCTTTCTTGGGAGTGACTCCAAAATTCCACACGCCCTATCATCCACAAAGTTCAGGCCAAGTCGAACGTATGAATAAAGAGCTTAAGAGTATGATTGGCAAATTATGTACTGAAACCCATTTGAAATGGCCTGATGTTCTACCATTGGCATTATTCTATCTACGAAGTAGACCAAGAGGAGAACTTCATATATCTCCTTATGAAATGCTTTTTGGTCACCCTCCTATCCAAGCTAAAACTTTTTCCCCAGTTTATACATCACTGGTGGGAGGTGATACTTCTGTTGCTTCCTATATACAGGAATTACAGACCAGGCTACGTGAACTCCATGAGGCAGGAGCTGTGGTCCAGGCAGGACCATTAGACTTTTCATTGCATAACTTCAACCCAGGAGATAAAATATATGTAAAGAATTTTCAGAGAACCAGTGGAACTCAACCTGCCTGGGAAGGACCTTTTCAGGTATTATTGACAACTCCTACTGCCATTAAAATTGGTGAAAAAGACTCATGGATTCATTGCTCTCATATAAAGCCTGCACCATTCATAGGTGAAGAGATTTCAGATAGACCTGAGGTAGATGCTAAAAAGCTAAAAACCCTAACGATAGCAACTGTTAAAGAGCAAAGAGAGTTCAGAGGAAAAAGGTAGTTCCCATTTAATAATCCCACTGATCAGTTAAATGCTTTGGGACTCAGTCTTCGTAAAGTATCAGGAGACGGAAATTGCCTTTTTAGGGCTTTAGCAGACCAGCTAGAAGGTCACTGTAGAAATCATCTCAGACACAGACAAGAAGCTGCTTCTTATATGATTAACCATAGACAAGAGTTTGAGTCTTTTATAGTAAATGACTCCCCTTTTGAAGAATATGTTGATGAATTAAAGAAATTTGGAAAGTGGGGAGGAAATGATACAATTGTAGCATTTGCTAAGCAGCATCAGCTGAATGTTGTGGTTCATCAATTAAATCAGCCTTTATTGAAAATCAGTGGCACAGACAAAACTGATGCTACAGAACTCCACATTTTCTACCATAAAGAACATTATGACAGCATTAGAAAGATCAATGACAATTCAGAAACCCCTGCCACTTTGGCATGCAGAGAATTGGGGAACCAGTTAAAACAATGTGGCATACCCCAAACTCTAGCAGCTTAAATACCTTAAAATTTAACAAGCATTTCCTTCCACAGGCAAAAGCACTGAAGCACATGGCCTAGTTTTCTGGCCCACCTCAATTTCTCCCACCCTTTTCCCTACCCTATACCTATTTTTTTTTAATCCTTTTTGTTTTTTGTTTTGTTTTGACTTTTGAAAGGCACTGAAAAGACCTGGAATTCACCACACCTTTAAATTCTTTAAGAGCACAAAAGGGTGCTTAGCGAATCTTTTGCCTTTTATTTTTGGTTTTTGGTTTTGCTTTGTTTTTTTTTTACTTTTGTTTCTTTTGCTTTTCTTTAAAAACCCGATTTTGTAAACTAAGTGACTTTTCAAAGGCATTTTAAGTATATGCTATTGAATATTGAATCTTGCTTATTGAAGTCTTATTTCTTTTTGATGAATTAATCACCACTTTAAGTATCTGCTACTGTTATACTAGAGAATTCATGTATAAGATGATGTGGTCTACTTGCTAAAAGAAGATTATGTAACAATGTCTAATATAATCAGCTATTTACATTCGTTTATTATTTATATGTCATTATACTCTGGGTATGGTTTGGAATTATTGTATATATCACTAATATATTCTCAGTTATGCAGCATAGCACACATTTTTACCATCATATTGTCTTTGGTGAAATTAATGAGATTTCAGAAATATGGAAACTTATCATTTCAGAGACTAACTTGCTGTGAACTCTGATGCAGGCCCTGGAGAGAATATATGTGCAACAAAAGGAGAGACAGGTATACTTAAGTCCATGGTTTGCTTATGATGGTGACTATGTAGAGCACAATTACTAGGCACAGTCCAGTATTCATCCTCTCTCCCTCCTAATTTAACCTAATTTAACTGAACTTACTTATCTTTTTATCTCACTCAGTTGAATTCACCTGTGGCCTAGCACAATCACTGGCTGTCTCGGAACCATGAGATATGGTATGATAACCTTTCCATAACATTTTCAGGTGTCATGAACACATACTAAATTTGACTTTGATCCAGACACATGGTGGTAAAAAGTGTTACTGATTGCAAAATGCTATGCTAAGGTTTAGTAAAAAAAAAAAAATACAGCAATTCAAACAGTTAAAGAAGAAATCCAGCTTTCCAGACCAGAGTCCGGAGTCCAGAATCCAGACCAGAGTCCAGAATCCAGTTTTCCAGACCAGAATCCAGTTTCCTCCTGATGACATCTTACCACTTCAAGAAGACAAGAGAACTCAGAGACTTTATATGAACTGTTTTGCTTTATTAGCTTTTACTATCTCCTTTCTGTTATATACTATCTGTAACATGTACTCTCTGCAGAGGCTCTCCCTTTGCAAGACTAATGTCAAAGCGTCGGTTCATGAGGAAAAAAAAAAAAATCGCCCCTCTGGACAAAACTTTCCTCTCTTCCTTTTCTGTATTGTTGTTCGCATATTATTAGTCAGCAAAAGTTATTATATTCTTTTTACTGTTCCATCAAGGAAACATTCCATTTCTTGAGGAAGCAAAGGGGGGAAATGTGGTAAAATATGAAAGTTTTTAACAGTCGGTTAGGATAACTGAAAGACGCCAGTTTTTCAAGGACCACCCTTTTGGGGAGGAGATGAACAGTCCGCCTGCTGTGCATGTCAGACTGCCTGCCGGGTTTTTTGACTTCCGGGGTGGAGAGAAGGAGAGTAGCCTTTTTGCCGGCTTGGCGGGACTCCTGGCGGCGCGGCACAGACGGTCTGAGTCACTCCAAAGGTGGCCTTTTTCGGTTTGGTGAGTTTTTATAAGGAATATAGACTAAGCCTAGATTTAAGACGATTTGTACTGTATTTCTATTTTCCTATCCTTCTAATCAACAACACCTTATATACAATAAAGGCTCTATCTAGAAAACCAGAAGCTTCTTCCATTTACTAGTCTGGGAGATAAATTAAGGGAAGGGTTAAGTAGGGGAGATTTATGATCTAATATCCAATTTTAAATCTCACAGTATATATGTATATATATAGTGAGATTTAAAATTGGATATAAGAGCATTAAACTCCCCTTTAACCTTTCCCTTATATATTTCCCAGACCAGTAAGAGAAAGAAACCTTTGAGCTTTAGTTAGAAATGGATTACTTAGCTTTTATTGTTTGGGAATTAATTAGCCAACAAACAAGGTGATGCTGATTAGAGAAATAGGAAAGTAGAAATACAAATAAATAGTCTTAGATCTAAGCTTAGTTTATATTCTGTATAGAACTCACCAAAACCCAAGGCCACCTCTGAGGCTGAGAACCGTGTCAAGCATGTGCTATTACAGAGGACCAGGCCGATCACCAAGGACCACGCTGTCAAACCTAAGTCAGTGTGGTGTGTGTGTGTGTGTGTGTGTGTGTGTGTGTGTGTGTGTGTGTGTGCAGAGTGAGCGAGTGAGGAGAGAAAAGGCACCACTTCCGTTCTCTCCTTGCCTTTAAGCTCGCACCCCGGAAATGGAGTGCTCATATCAGCAGGTTCATGGCTGTTCTTCATGGTCTTCTCCCCGAAAGGGCAGTCCTTCAAAAACTAGCGTCCTTCAGTTATTGCTAACCCATTCTAAAAGCTTTCACTTTTTACCACAATATATACCAGTATTGAATAGAGTTAAGGAAATCCCTTGAATATATCAGAATTGATAGGACAATTTCACTGATCTTCCATGTCCAAAAATATTTTTAAATATCAGCTATCTTTTTCTTTAATAAATCTAGTCCATTTTTAGCATCTCTAGCCTTAATTTCCTTATCTGGAAAATGTTTCTGGGGGTGAGGATAGTGGGAGGACTTGGACTAGATGATTGTAAAGATACTTTCAGTTTCCACATTTTATGACTTTTATGATCCTATTTGCTCTTTGATTCTTAAACAAAACAAAACAAAAACCCCCCACCTAATACAGGTCTGCATAATCAAAATAAAGTCAGCCCACTGCTCTCTGAATTTCCTGGACAATTAGTCAACCTCTCCCTTTGTTCTGGCTGCCTAGAATACATTTAATATGTAAAGGGGAATTATTACTAGACATATATATATATATTGCCTATGGTGTGTCTGCCTAATAAAGCGATTATGGAAGTCCTTCCTGTTATTCTGAAACCTCAGGGCCTGCCCAGAGCAGCATGAGTCATTAAATGGTTAATTCTCTCTCTCTCTCTCTCTCTCTCTCTCTCTCTCTCTCTCTCTCTCTCTCTCTCTCTCTCTCTCTCTCTGTCTTTGTCTCTCTTAACTTGGGTAGACCAGAACCTGGCTGCTCCGATCCTGCCAGCACCCACAGTCACACAATAGTTTCAGGTCACAAACCAAAAGAACAAACCAGATTTCTTATCTCCCAGCCCAGCATAATGCTTTCAAGACACATTATTAAAGACAGAATCATTCCTAGATGTGTTATTCTTTTCTAAGTCATTTTTTAGGAATGGCTTATAAACTTTAGATAATTAAGACTATACTATGAAATAGCAAAGCATTTATTCTTAACTTTTGGATTTCTTTTGTTTTTCTGTTGTTCCTGCCTCCCCCTTCCCCAGTACAGTTCCTTTAATAAATTGTAATAAAATAGTGATAAACCTCACAAGAAAACATATACATGGTGGTTCCCTTCTCCATATGGAGAAGGAAATGTATCTTTGCCCCAAAAAACCCAAATGGGGTCATGAAGAGTAGAACATGACTGAACAAAAACAACAAAATATATGCATGCATACATATATACACATACATACACATACATATATATGTATATATACACATATTTATTCACACACATATCTGCATATATATAGGTTTCTTTGTATAAGTGTAGATTTATACATCCATATATGGGTATTCATATACATATATTGGGGGCTCACCATGTATATTTTCCTTTGAGGCTTGTCACTATCCGGAATGATGGGGAGCAAAGATGGTGAAGGAGAGTCTGTGACTCCCACAAGCTCCAGATAAACCCGTCCACTCACTCCCAAATAATGTGGTAAAAAAAAACCAAACAAACCAAAAAAAAACAAAAAACAGAGCAGCCTAATGCACATAAGAACAGAGTGAAACTATTTTTCAGCAAAAGAGGGCAATTGTGATCACCTACTGATCAGGTTGAATAGCTCAGCACGCAGTCTGGACCCAGCCAGGAACAGACTAGTACTTCCAGAGTGCCTCAGAGTCTTCAGTGCCAGCAGCTTCTGAGGCTCAGGCCTACCACTGTAGGCCGGGGTGAAGTGGAGACAGTCTCTGCTGGAGTTGGGTCAAAGTGACTTGGTTCTGAACCAGTGGGCTGAATCTAGTGGTGGTGGCCCAGTTGGGGAGGGGCACAGGTACGCCAAGCTTCCAACCATAGAGAATCAGAGTTAAATCAGACTTCTGTTTCCAGGTCAAAGAGAAAGCGGCCATGGTTACTCACAGGCCAGGCAGGCTGAGAAGAAGCCCAATCACCCCCTGGGCCATGCTGTAGTTCGAACAGTGTGTCCTGGAAGCAGAACTACACTTTAAGAAGGAGTTAAAAGCCAAGAAATAGGTGGCCAAGCTGAGTAGGCAGAGAAAGCAGCAGACCATCTAAAACTTCTTTGAGGGAAAGGTAGACCACTATCTGTTTTATTACAATTTATTAAAGGAATTCTTTGGGGGCAGGGGCAGGAACAACAGAAACACACACAGGCACACACACAAACACACAGAGAGCCATTAAGAAATAGTACTTTACAATAATTAACAGTCCTTCAAATCTTAATTAAATAAGATGGGAGCTAAAGGAGCATGAAAAATATTTTTTCACTGTTATTCTCAATACTTAAGCACTAGTAGAAAAAATGGTGCCTTGAAAAAAATCATGTGTAACTAAATATTTTCTCCATCCATTCTTGAAAGATTATCAATGAAGTTCTGCATGTCCCAGGAGAATTAAGAAAGTAGGAAGTAACTAATTTTCACTGGATCATTTTTCAATACATTAAAGTACTCAGATGGCTCTGTGATTGCACTGATAAGGCCTGCTTATGTTGTCTGTGTCTTGTCCCTTTCCTACCATAAGTTTGCCATGGGGTATCCACTCCAAATGGCAAGGGTCTCCCTTGTTTTCATTTGTCATCATGAGGATACCAATGGAACAGGTGGGCTATCCTTTCGTTATCACTCACTGTCCATCTTTTTCCCCCTCATGCATTTCTTTGGTGATGTCCTTTATGACTTTCTTCCTTTCTAATTCCTTGTTTAAAATGTTCTGCAGCCTGGACACATGCACCACAAATCTTCCATTAACTTTTGTGTGATTCTCAATGTCAATTCTTTAGAGACTATGTTGTCCCATGATTTGCAACTATACAACCTCACTGGAAGAATATTTATGTTAAAAAAAAAAAAAAGATGAGTCTGTTTCATTAAGAAATTTGAGTTCACTAAAAGAACATTGCAATTTCCTGGAGGTTTATATTAGACCATCTTTCTACTATTTAGGTCTGAACCTAACTGATCAAGTATTTGTAGCACTCATCCAAAATATTTGTTTTGACTTGTACAAACTCATAGGCAGTCCATTTCACTGCATTTCATAATCTGAACAATAAGCAATCTTCATCTACTTGCTTTGTCCTGCATAGATAAGCCAAACTCTTGAAAGTAAATTGTATAATACAACAGTGTTTAAGGGTTAAATGAAACCATACAGGGTGATAAGCAATGAAAATATGCAGGGAAAACAGAGGCATACCATTCAAGAGAGGTTCAGCAGAGGTCACCAGTACTTCTGGTGTTTTCCTTCTCTTTGTCTTTCCTGTGGGGATGTTTCTGTACATCTATGTGGGTCTAGAATCTTGTACTTGTGTTAGTACCTAGATACATTGTGTGCCACAGTTAGGGGAATTGTGTTCCTCATTCAGTCAGTAGGTGTCTATCTGATTGTACTAACTGAACTCACTTTTCCCACATCCTGAGGAAGAAATGTTCAGTATGAGCAACCTGGAGAACCTGAAGCACAACTCAGATTGTAGATTTTCCCAAGATTATGCAGATGTTGATACAGCAAGGAACAAAGGCTAGGCTTGCTGTGTTTTCCAATTGAATTTTCATTCCACTAAACTGTTTGTATGTCCCAACCCAACCCCATGCCCCGTGTTGTGGACACAAGGTACACACCCTCTAGCTAAACATATTGGATATAAATAAGTCATCAGTTATATACTTGATATTTCAATATATGACATACACTAGCTTCATTAAGCAATGGTAAGTGATTTAACCCATGGTCTCAAGGTTTTTTGAAAAAGAACCCTGATCTATCTATCATCCCAAGTAAAAGTGACTTCTTCTGATTTTTCATATCACTGTTTTGATGGACTCTCTTCTTTGTACTTATCTTGTTTTCCTTTATAACATAGTTATTTCTGCACTTGCCTGTTCCCCCATTATATAGTAAATTGCTTGAGAGCAGGACCTGTTATACACACATATGAGTGTGTATATATGTATGTGTGCAAATGTATATATCAGATTTTATCTTTATTATGCACTTTCCCTTTGTAATCCTGACAAAGCACACACATATGGATATATGTACATACAAGCATGAATGAAATATACATATATATGTATATATATGTGTATATATATATATGTGTGTGTGTATATATATAGCAGAAAAAAGTGCTAAGTGTTTTATCTTTTGAGAAGAGACTTTTGAGCATTCTTAGAGATGCATCAGTATTTCAAAGATCTGTAATTTCATTCATATGGAAAATCCTTACAGGGATCAGATTATATTTACTCTACACTTTAGCATGCAGTCTTTGAAAGTTGATCTGGTTAAAAAAAATCATTGCCAGTCTGTCAATCTGTTGATGAAGCCTCTCCAAATTTAGCTAAGTTTGTCCTTATGCAATATGCATATAGATCATCATTAGACCTTCTTCAGAACCTTTCTCGTTTGGTAAAAGCTGACAGAGATTTCCTTCTACTAGCATAGCCTTTAAGAACACAGAGGTACATCTATACCCCAACCCATCCTTAGAGTGGGCCTTTCTTGGAGGTGGCCCTAGGTTCATTTAAAACACTATTTACATTATTTTTAGTTTATGGAATAAAATGAGCATTTATATAATATAGTATAATAAAAAAGATGATTGCACATGAAACTTCAAATCTATTATGTACAACTTGCTATTCCATTTAAATATATAATAATCATGTAAATTTCCTGTTTTTCCTCCCCTCCCCACCATCCTAGAGAAGGCTACCATTAGACACAAATATATGTATATGTATGGTTACATGTACACATATATAAAAATATGTGTGTATACATATGCATATATAAAAATCACATATATGTGTATATATATATATATATATATATATAAAATCATTCTATAGCTTTTCCTATTTATTAGTTCTATCTCTGGATGCAGATAGTGTTTTCCTTCATATGTCCTTTTTAGTTAATTTGGGTATTTATAATAGTCAAAATGACTTATTTGCTCAAAGTGCTCTTAAAACACTTTTTTTTTTCACCACAAAGAGAGTTGCTATAAATATTTTAGAACATATAGGTTCTTTTCCTCTTTCCCTAATCATCTTTGGAAATAGACCAAGTAATATATTGGTGGGTCAAAGAGTATAGGCAGTTTAATAACTCTTTGGGCATAATTTCAGATTGCTCTCCAATATAGTTGGATCAATTCACAATTCCACCAACAATGAATTAGAGTAGCAATTTTCCATATCCACTCCAATATGTCTCTTTCCTCTTCAATCATTTTAGCCAATCTGATGGGCATAAAATGATATCTCAAGGCTTTTAAAATTTGCATTTCTCTAATCAATAATTATTTAGAATATTTTTTCATTTGACTATAAATTATTTTGATTTTTTTCTCTAAAAACTGCCTGTTCATATCTTTTGACTATTTATCAGTTGGGCTGTTCTAGGTTCTTAAAGTGAAAAAGGGAAAAGATGGGCTTCCATTAGTTGAACATCCAGTCTATAATGTTTACCAGTATCCCCTGTGAACATTAAAAGTTTTAATATCTAAGAGAAGGATCCAAAGTTGTTTCACATTTTCTTTATTACTGAAGGATACTGCATATATGTATATATACATACACATTTATACATATGTGTATATATTCCTGCGTGTGTATGTGTGACATTGAGTATGTACAGCTCTGAAGAACTCTCTCCTTCCAACATATATGCACATGCACACATCCTAAGTAAGCCTGCTGTAATATATGCAAATAAACAATGTTGTGTACCTTAAACCCACCAAAGCCACAAGGGACCCAGGAGTTAAAAGTTTTCAAAGCCACTATTATTATTGCCCTAAACTAAAAGCAATAAACAAAAACACAAAATATAGATAAGCTTTATAGCGTCTTTTCCTAAGGAAGAAGAAGGCCTTATATTATAGGGACAAAAGTCCAAATAGCTTTTCACAACTGAGGAGATACCAAAGTTGGTTATAAGGTCAGAGTTCATCTATTTCAAACTCTGCCTGAATCATTAATCCAGTGGATGCATTCCTGATAAGTGATCATCCAGCCTTTGTGTGATGACCTACGGTGAGGGGGAACAAATTACCTCCAAAGACAGCCTAATCCACTTTTAGATAGTTCTAGCAGGAAACTTTTCCTCACTTTGACTCAAAATTATCTCCCTGAGACTATTTGACTTCATCTTTTCTCCCAATTACAAGGCTGACCTCCCCCCTTGAGTTCCATGGCCATTATTCCCTTCTATTTTCTCTTTCTTGTTCCTTACCCAAGATACTCCTCCCAACTCTGTGCACTTTTACTGGTCATTTGTCTATGCTTGAAACTCCCTCCATCCTCATTTTCATCTCTTGGATTCCCTGGATTCCTTCTGGTCCCAGCTAATATTCATCTTCTATATAAAAAAATCTTTCTTTATTCTCCTTAATGCTAGTGCCTTCTCCCTGTGATTATATCCAATCATGTATTTGTCTTATTTGTATCTTGTAGTTGCTTGTATGTGGTACCCTCCCCCCCCCCATTAGACTGTGGGCTCCTTGAGAGTAGGGAGTGCTTATGCCTTTCTTTGTTCACGATGCTTGGCACATAGTAGGTACTTAATAAATGCTTGTTGACTTGGCTTGATCCCCAGAATTCATCTTCACACTGAGACAGATTTTCCTCAGTTTGACAGCTGGCATGTGGATCCCCACTACATCAAATATTCAGGATCGGCAAAAAAATCACTTAGCAAAGCTAGTACCTGCTAACCACCTTGACTCCATAGTTAAACAGCCCTGCACCTCTCCAGCTTTTCTTCTCTTTTGACTTGTCTTATTCACTATGCCATCCTCTGTGTGGACCATTACCACTTGTAGAACTTCTTTCTTCCATCATCATTGATCAACCTCTCCTCCTATAATGTTCACCATATCGTGTCCTGATGTTTACTCTTTTCCATCTGCTTCCCACTGATCTCCAGGTCACTCTTCTTTCTCCCTACTAAACCAGTACTTAGCTCAGAGGATGCTTCTCCACCCTTATCCCTACCCCATTCAAATACCTGCGCCTCCCAGTTCATCAATCCCTTAATAAGTCTACTCTGACCGTACACAGAAGTTAAGTGGTCACACCTTAGATACCACACCCATAGACACCCACATACCTGCACATATTTCACTGAATTTGCCCCAGTTACTGGAATTCCTAATTCAAGCTTTATTTTGAAGTGGGAAATGGAGGGCCCCAGAGATTGAAAGGATGCATAAAGAGGAAGTTGAAGGCAGTGGAAGAGGAAGAGAAAGGAACAAGAAAAGAAGAAAACAGAGGGGGAATAGGAAGGGAAAGAGAATGGTAAAAAGTAAAGATAAAGACCTTGAGGTCACAGATGAAATTCTACTCCCACCCACACATACACACACCCATTAATTTTATTCTTATATACCCCATTATTTCTGGGACCCCATTAATACAAAAATCTTGCATAGAGTTCTGTCCGTAGGCAAAATGAAAGCTATTATATACCCCTTCTTCTTACGCCAAATAAAGGCTCATTTTCTATTACTTGGTTTAAAAAACCCTCAAACAATCCCAAAAGGAAACAGATCTGAGCTCTTGAGAAATCATCTTTAATCTGTCTGAAGCATTTTCATAAAAGACCCTCTAAATTTGATTTCCCTTTCTAGTTCGTAATATTAATTTCATTTGAAAGTCCGTTGGCATGGGTACACAGTGGGTGATGAGATTTACTAATGCTCTTTCCTATACTGAAGAGTTTGGGGAAGACCCTATCTTGAGGGTAAGAGAAGGACCTTCATATCTACTTAGGGTTTGCCTTCTGTTCTCTTATAGGCTGTACTCCTGATAAGGGAAGAGATAGGAGAAATGTTCTGGGTGCAATTTGCCCCTGCTTCAGCTGCAGGTGAGCTTAATCTGCCCAATGGAAAGAGAAGGCAGAACATCACCAGTCAAAAGAGTAAGAATGAATTTAAAGGCAAGGAAAAGGAAGGAAACAAGAAGGAAGAGGAAAGGAGCAAGAAATTAGGAATGAATGTAGGAATGAACCTTTAGGAAAAGAGCCTCAATCTATAAGAACTATATAAGGTACTGAAGAACACAGTCATCTTTCCAAAAAGAAGAAGAGAAGGGAATTATGGGTGAAAAATGAAGAGGACATTATGTTTCATGTTTGTGTATTGGAGACTGAACAGATAATGGAAGGACCAGAGATGCTATCTAGTTTCTCTGCCACACCTTTGGTATGGAAACTCCCTGCACAGGTGTAAATCAACAACAGATTAGAAGCTTATAATAACTTATGAGTAGATGGTTGAAAAGGCCACTGAAACTAAGCTCAGATAAAGTTGGGAGGAGAGTTAAAATTCTATATGTACACATATATGTATATATTAATGTGTATGTGCATGCAGATGTATGTTTATTCATATATGCATACATATGAAATTTCAGCAAAAATGTGATTAAATTTTATCCTATTTGTTCAGTAACTAAGAGTGCTGTGCTCAAATCTATAGTGAATTGGAATCAGAGGACCTGGGTTCAAATCCTATCTGAATTTAGGCAAATTATTTAACTTCTCTGGGCCTTAAACTTATCATCTATAAAATGGATTAGATAAATTCCAAGGTTCATTTCAGGTCAGAATCCTATGAAACTCTAGGCAGGTATCACAGAATGGAGGTAATTACTTCTTCTTTGCATCAAAATTTACTCAATTCCTGAATGATATCAAGAATGAAAATGAACAAATGTGCCCAATTTAGGAAAAAATGTTGAAGTTTATTGTCCCTCTTTTCCTTCTGTATGAATGGAGAAGAGGAAAATGTGTGAGAATGTGTGTATGGGGGGGGGAGTAGGAGTTCCCAGGGAATTTGTTTTATCCTTCTTCCTCAATGCACTCCCTCCCCTCAAAAAAGAAAAAAAAAACACCAAAAAAACCCAACCCTGCTTGTAAATCTTTATTTTATACTCAGATACGAATGACTGACAATCAAATATTTCACTTTCAGGATATTTTCATTTTAGTAAGGATAAATACCTGAAACTGAAAGGATTCGGCCCCAGTATTATAACAGAAGCTCTCAATCAGCTGGTGAGAAAAGAATTTGGGAGGAAGGAAAGCCTGGTGAGGACCTGAAATTATTCTGCACAGGTCACCACTGCCCACTTGTTCTACATGTAGGTCAGCTCTGCAGAGGCTGATAACCTGTCTCGTCATTTTTAGTGCTTGGGTTTGACACAAGTGCTACATGCAAACCCCATCCCCATGAGAAGAATTCATTCTCATTCTGGCCTTGCAGTCCGGCCCAATTTTCAGACCTAGATCTGTGTGTGGGTCTTTTCTCCTGCTCTCTCCCTGCCTCCCTCCCTCCCTCTCTCCCTCCTTCCCTGCCTCTCCCTGCCCAGCCCTCTGGCACATCTGCTCTCTGGTGCTCAGCTATACAGGTGCTCCTTCTTTCACTCTGGGTGGTACCTTCTGCCTTCTTTTGCTCTCACAGCCTTAGCTCGAGGGCCAGCTGAACTTTCCTCTGCAACCAAACAGTCCTTGTCAATGATCATTTCCTATTTTCTTTTCCATTCTGGTAGCAGACAGACCCTGGGGCATCAGAATGTTCAGATCTGCCAAGGGCACATAAACTCAAGCAAGCAGACTGCCTCTGTGAACCAGTGACAAGAATATGAATGGGTCCAGTTAGAAGGGAACTCCCCAAGCTTTCACTCGCCCCTTTCATTGTTGGAGGCCTCTTTTCTTCTCCTTTTTGGAGGCAGTCGCTTGTACTATTCCGGTCTATTCTTTGGACCCTTCTTCCATCCTTCTCTCATCCCTTCTGGATCATGGGTGCCAATTCTCGTTGCTGGGGTAGCCAGCTGGTGGCAAGGATGAAGGGGCTTCACTCAAATGAGCTGCTCTGAGGAACTGATATATGTCAGACATCTTTCCAAGTCCACCATGCCACACCACACAGATATGAGGTTTCTACCACTGTTTCCCTGGTTAGACAGAGAACTCTGAGACCATGGGAATCATATGATCACAGATTTAGAGGTACAAAGGACTTCAAAGATCATGTAGACGTGACCCCTTCTTTTTGGAGAAAAGGAAACTCAGGGCCAGAGATGTGATCTTCCCAAAGTCATAGAGGTAGAAAGTACCAGAGATTGAATTTGAACCTGTTTGAAACCAAAATCAGGCTTCTTTCCACTATTCAAGGGTTTTATAAGGACCTGCCTTGAGCAGGATGACCTGGGCTTCACCTCAGATTACCCCTTACGTACCCCCACCCCCTAACCCATACCATTTATCCTCTTTTCTAACATCACATCAACAGAACAAAAATTGCACCAAATAATAGTCAATCAGAAAATGGTCCCAGGAAAATCTTTTCTTAAGGCTGGAGGTCCTTTTCAAAGCCAAAAAAAAAAAAATCACAAAAGGAAAGATGTAGTTTTGACTTTACCACACTTCCATATTCATTTGGGAAAATTTTTCTGGTCAAGGGATACATGTACCTGAGCAGTGACATGACATACCCTGGGAACAAATTGCAAACAAAGGGTTCCCAGACATTACTTCAGCATCTGTTGTCCCAGGAAGATTTACTGGCAATATTTCTTCCCTCTCCTCTCATATCATGCCTCTTCCTAACTTGGGAAATTTTCAACAGAGTTGACATATGACTGAGGAACTTGTTAGAGCCTGTTTCACAACTTTTCCCCCATAATTGCTGTTCTTTTCTCTCAGGTTATCATTCATTCCCCCCTCTCTAACCAGTGAGTTACACATTAAGTAAACAACTTTGTGTTTGAGTGATCCCTTCTTTCCCTGCCAAGGAGAGACAGAGACAGAGACAAAGAGACAGAGAGGGAGTGAATGAGAATCTGAGAAAAAAAGTTAGCGGGTGTCGAAGCTGGAAGAATTTCATTAAAAAGCAAAACAAGAGAAAGCCTTCTGGCCCTTTATCCTATATTATCTTCTACAAAGTCAGGCCTCATCATGTTATATGAGATAGGATTACACAAGTCTTGGTCTACTTGCCCTAACCCCTTCCATGTCAGAAATTCAAACAAGAAGCCTCTTTGAGATCAGATAATCCTCCTTCACCTGGGTTTTCAAATCCAAGTCCAGCAAAAGTTCAGAACAACGAACACCATAGAGGATGATGAAGGAACTCCAAATCTACAAGTTGCTAAGACATTCTTGGTTCTTAAGCTTTTGGCTAGTCTTGGGATTTCAGAAGGAGGGTAGAAAGTTGCTGTCCACTCTCCTGGGGTTTCTCATATGGGTATAAATTCTAGTTTGTGTTGGGAAGTCTGTCTGTTAGTGGTGGGGACTATAGCTGGAGTAGGAAAGGGCCACAGAAAGACGTGGCCTTCCAAAACTCTCACCCCTACATGCTACCAATTAGAAGTTCTTTTGCATTAACCCACCTGAATATTCTCTTTTCTTTTCTTCTTTTCTTTTCTTTGCGGGGCAATGAGGATTAAGTGACTTGCCCAAGGTCAAACAGCTAGGCAGTGTCAAGTGTCTGAGGCCGGATTTGAATTCAGGTCCTCCTGAATCCAGAGCCAGTGCTATATCTACTGCACCACCTCGCTGGCCTGGAAAGTTCTCTTTTCAAATAAGAATCCTCCACCTGGCCTCCATATCCTTCAGTTTCTCAGTCTCAGAGCTTATTAGTAATTCATACTTCAGGTCCTGAGCAGACTAGTAAACTGCTTTCCTCCTGGCAAGTTTCCTGAACTGAAGTGTTAGAAGTTTCGATGGGGGAGAGAGGCGATTTTAGAGTATAGGGAACTTCAGGGAAAACAGAAATAGATGAGAGCAATGGGGAGAGGTTTTGAACAGTGCATGGCAACATGAGAATATTAGGCATTGGAGAGACAGAAGAAAAGGGACTTCAGTAGTTGGAAGAGGAGTGCAAAAGGTGAGATCAGAAGACTGAAAGGGATCCAACAGATCAAACCCACTTATTTTACAGATGAGGAAACTGAGGTCCAAGGAGATAAAGTGACTTTGTCAGGCTTACAAAGATAGTAGGGAGGCAGGGATTTGAACTCAGGCCCTTTGATTATGTAATGATTGGAATGATGCTACCTACTGGAGACTTGCTGTGGGAAAACTCCACCATGAGGAAAATGCCTCAGAGGCATTGTGGCTTTTCCTTGGCGTCAGGAAATGACGTTTGCTCATGGGTGCTGTCTATCAAGGCTACCAGCCAATCAACTTGAGGAGCCTCCTATTTTCTGGGAGGAGACAGGAAGGAGGAAAGGGAGCCTGCGCGGAGAGCACTGGGGCTTTTGGGTTCCTGACTTGGTGGTGGTGGCGGCAGAGGACTTCACAGGAAATTTGAGGAAAGATAGGAATGCCAGGCTGTTGGAATTCTGTTTCTCAATCTTTTTCTTTCTATTTTCCAATAAACCCTTAAAAACCTAAACTCGTTTTATCAGTGATTTTAGTCAGTTTCCCCCAAAAACTGGGGGAACAGATTAGAATCCACATTTAGAATCTTAAATTACACAATTATAAATTGGTTTGTTTTTGTTCTGTTTTGTTTTCCTGTACTATCCTGTTTCTGAAGATGGAAGGGCACCAAAGTTGACTTCACCTCAACTGAAATTTTGCCAGGACCCTCTGCATACACAGGTGGGTAAAAGAATTAATTGATAGGACTGTCATCTTTTCCTTAACCTCATCCATGTCCCCAACAAAAATGGAAATAGCAGAGCCTGAATGACTCAATGCCAATTCTTTGCCTTTAGTGTCTTAGACTAGTTATAAATGAAGTTCTTGCTTTCGTATCCATGCCCTACCCCTTGAAAGAACTGTGGATTAGTATACTGATGTCTAGCAGCCATAACTATCCTCTGACATATTTCTGGATCAAGAGACTGAAGGTGTCAGTAACTCTAGGCCACCTAATCCTGTTTGCTGCCTACCGAGAGGTGAATAGGGTAGCATAGGAGAACCACTAAACTTGGAATTCAAATTCAAACCTAGGCTTGAATCCCCTTCCCTGACAATTCCTAGTCATGTGACCATAGAGAAATTCAGTTTCCTCATCTGTCAAATGGGGGATAATACTTGTAAAACCCGCCTCACAAGATTGCTGTGAGGCTCCATGCTTTGCAAATCTTAAAATGCAAGCTATTAATATCATCATGGACAACTCCTCAGTCCTGTCTTATGATTTTAATAGCTATAATCATAATAGCCAGCATTTTTATATCACTTTAAGGTTTGCAAAAATATTTTATATATATATATATATATACACACACACACACACACACATATATATATACATACACACACACACACACATATATATATATATACACACACACACATATATATACACACACACACACACACACACATATATATATATACACACACACACACATATATATATATATATATATATATATTATGTCATTTTCACAAGCAACCCTATTTGGTACATGCTATTACTATTTCCAATTAACAGATAAGAAAATTGAGGTTGAAAGAAGGATCTAACAGACCCAGCATCACATGACTAGTAAGTGTCTAAGGCAGGCTTTGAATTTGGTTCTTCCTGGCTCCAAGTCTGGTGAATTATCTACTCCACCATTTAGCTGTCCATTCTAGTACAGTGATTGGTGATTAAGTACATGATTCCAGTCTAGTTTCTTCCCTTCCCTCTTTAGTTTATTCATCCCTAATTGTTCTCTGGATGCAGGTCTGGACTGTCTTATTTCACTGAACACACTCCGGTTTCTTATCTACTCTCCCGGGGACAATTCGTTCACTGTAGTAGATACAAGAGATGTATTTTATAAGGTGGATAAGGCACAGTTCCTGTTCTTGAGGACCCAGTGTTAAGAAGTAGCATGGTAGGGGCAGCTAGGTGGCGCAGTGGATAAAGCATTGGCCCTGGAGTCAGGAGGACCTGAGTTCAAATCCAGCCTCAGACACTTGACACTTACTAGCTGTGTGACCCTGGGCAAGTCACTTAACCCCCATTGCCCCGCAAAAAAAAAAAAAAAGAAGAAGAAGTAGCATGGTATAATTGAAAGTAGACTGGACTTGGAACTAGAAGGGCCTTGAGTTCAAATTCTGCTTTTGACACACATTAGTTGTATGATCATGGATAAGTCACTTTCTCAGTCTTCTCACCTGTAAAATGGGATACTAATACCTACAGAAAGTCAACATGGAATAGTGATTAGAGGGATGGCCTCAGCATCAGGAAGATCTGAATTCTCATTTTTGCCTCTGCCATCTAATTTCTCTGAGATCCTGGGAAAGTCACTCATCTTCTCAGTACATTATACAGTACTTGTCTTACTGAGTTCAAGGACAGCTCTGATCTGCATAGGTAAAAGGGGCTTACTAGTTTGCCACACAAATGAAATGATAGTTTTGGACCCTAAAAAAGTGCTTATCCTATAACAGGATTAATGTGAGAAACTGAATAGACAACACTATCACAGCACCAGCATTAATTTCACTGGGAAACTTTGGCTTCCATCTTGATGGGCTTTTAGGTCAAAGGATTTAGAGTTGGAAGAGATGTTAAAAATCATCTACTTGGGGCAGCTAGGTGGCGCAGTGGATAAAGCACCGGCCCTGGAGTCAGGAGGACCTGAGTTCAAATCCGACCTCAGACACTTAACACTTACTACTGTGTGACCCTGGGCAAGTCACTTAACCTCAACTGCCTCACTAAAAAAAAAAAAAAAAAAAAAAAAAAAGGAAAAAAAATCATCTAGTTTAGCTTCCCTATTTTACAAATAAAGAAACTGAAGCCCAGAGAAGGCGAGTGACTTGCTCAAGGTCACAGGGTAGGAAAAAACAGAGGTGAGTTTTGAATCCAGACTTTTTGACTTTCGAGCTGGTGCTTTCTATATGACAAGTTGACCCAGGAAGGGAATGATGATGAGACACCAATGATGAAGTGCCAATGGAAGAATTATAGGAGGCTGGAGATGTGATAAATGTAGGCTGATGTGGTTAATAAAAGCTTAGACTAGCTGGTAGGTTGGGAGGGATTTGGTTTGCCACATTAGGAATAACATAATCAAGGCCAAAAGAGGAGTGGTGAGAATGCTGTGTTTGTGGGATGGTGAAGAGTCTGACCTGATCCAATTGGAGCTTTCCCTTAGGAGAACAGTGGGATCCGAAGTTGCCTGAGTAAATTGGATTAGATTGAGATATACCTTCAGAGTCAATTGAAAACATTCTATAGTATTTAAAGGCTATTTAAGGTTTCTGATTAGGCAAGGTACGGGGTGATGTAGTGATCCAGGGAGATTAATGTGGTGATGATATATGAGACAGATTGGAAAGAGCAAGAGACTGACCCAGGAGGATCAGTAAGGAGATTGGGATGTGATTGGGGCCTAAGATCATGGAGACCTGAATTGGGGTGGTGGCAAAGGGAAGGACATCACTATCGCCTTAGCCAATCATCAGAAACAGATTTTAAAGAGTGAGTGGAGGCTACTGGGAGCTGGACAATTAATGAAAGCTGTCCAAGGCTTAGAGGAGAATGAGCAGGAACTTCACCTGCCTCTAGGTCAGCAGGTGTAATAATGAAGTCTCATTAATGACTCCATTCTGCTTTTGCCTGCCATATTGTGAGGTTAAGTCTCAAAGTCACCTGGGCTTGGAGAAGTCATAAGATTACTTACTTTCTCCCCAAAATCTACCTCCTTTCCATTGTCTCCTCAGTGTCTCCAGATTGTCTTCCAATGCCCTCCAGTCAACCCTCACCCACACCTCATTGTCTCTAAATCTCCTCCAATTAGAAACCAGGTGTCTTAACCCTTTCATCCTGTTTTGATTACCTCCAAATTGTATATTAACTGTGTCAAAACCAAAGTTCTGTATTCTTGGCTACCAAAAGCCCTGAACCCAGTTTGCTTTGCAACTGCACACACTGCTAAATAAATTGTCTGCATGATATTTGTTTTTTATTATTTAACTGTAACAAATGTGGATCAAAGAATCAGGCAGACTTTGCATATAAAGGAGTCATTAACAGAAAGGAAAAATAATTCTGGGGAAAGAGCACAGGACATGAAGTCAAGAGGTTTGGGTTCTAATCCCCACCCTAGTAATTATTAGTTGTGTGACTACAAGAAACTTTCTTAACCATTTTTTCCTTATCTAAAAAAAGTGGGCCAGTCATATTTGTACCATCTACATCACAAAGCTATTGTGAAGATTTGGTAAACTTTAAATTACTAAAGAAATGTAAACCATTGTTTTCTTCTCTCTTCAAGACATAAACATGATGGAAATCAGTGTACAAGAGAGAATATGGCTTGAAATTTTCTGATTATTTTCCCCAGTGCATTATACCATCAAGTGGATTTGGATATTCTTATAAACAGAACATTGTTGAGTATCAGAATCAAGATGCTCCCAGTTACTGAATTTTGATGTTGAAGTGGATTTCCAGAGGACCTAGTGTTATGTCAGCACAAGAGACAGGTGGCCAGTATAATTAGTGATCATTATGCCCACACTGCTATACTATAAATATTTCAAGGACTCTCCTGAGAACTGATATTTTGAGACCCTTGGAGAGCTCCCAGACTCATAAATAAACTCTAATTTAAATTGTTTGATGATGAACACATTTTTCCCAAAGAATCTATCTTTTCTCTTTGGGATGAGGGGCATACAGTATGGTACAATGGAAAGAAGACTAGATTTGGAGTCAGAGGTCATGAACCCAAATCTTGGTCTTGTCATTTATTTGCTTTCTATGTAATTTTAGTTAACTCATTTAACCTCCCTAAGCCTCAGTTTCATCCTCTGTAAAATAAGGGGGCTGTACTATTAAATGACCCTCTATGGTGTCTTTTAAAACTATGATTCTATGAGTCTTGGGTTCATGAGTCATCCTTTGATACTTTGAATAATTGAAAGCACAATTAAAATAGCAAACATTCTCATTTTTCTGGTTAGATGAAGGGTATGTCACCAGCGTTGGCACAGTCTTCTTTCTTATGGGAATGGTTTGAACTTCATAATAAAAACAACTGACATTTCCTTGGTGTTTTAAGGGTTGTAAAGTATTTTGCCTACATTAGCTGTTTTGATTCTTAGAGGATAGACCATGTAAAAAGATAAATGTAGGTGAAGAGCAGGTGGCTAAGGAGATCAGATAAAGCTCAAGGAGGAGATAGCATAAGAGCTATGCCTTAGAGGGAGGTAGAGATACTGAGCAGAAGAACTGAAGAGAATGTGTATTCCAAACACGGGCACAGCCTTTGTAAAGCCATGGAGTAAGGAAATAGAGTGCTGAGTACAAGAAAAAACAATTAATCTAAGCTGGCCCCCCAAAAGAGATTGATATACCAGAAAGGATCCTAGTGGAAAGGTAGGCTGGAACCAGATTGTGAAGGGCTTTGTATTGGTTTGATCTTTATGCAGGCTTAGCAAAGTACACTTAGAAGGCTTGGTAGGAAAAGAAAGAGTGAAAATTTAAATTGAGTGGAGTCCTCGGAGTTCTCTGATACATCCCCAGACAAGCAATAGACTCAGTGCTCACTAACAGATACTCAGCTTGATTAATGGGAGTTGGGATACATTGAGTCATCTTCATTTTGTTAAGAATGAAAAATCCCTAGCTATACCAAATCTGAAGTTTTACTATAAAGCGGCAGTCATCAAAATGATTTGTTATTGGGGCAGCTAGGTGGCGCAGTGGATAGAGCATTGGCCCTGGAGTCAGGAGTACCTGAGTTCAAATCCAGCCTCAGACGCTTAACACTTACTAGCTGCATGACCCTGGGCAAGTCACTTAACCCCAATTGCCTCACTAAAAAACAAAAACAAAAACTATTTGGTACTGGCTAAGAAATAGAGTGGAGGATCAATGGAATAGGCTAGGCACAGGAGACACAGTAGTAAATGACTTTAGTAATGTCCTCTTTGATAAACCCAAAGACTCCAGCTTCTGGGATAGGAAATCAGTATTTGACAAAAACTGCTGGGAAAACTGGAAGACAGTATGGCAGAAACTAGGCATAGACCAATATCTTACACCTTATACCAAAATAAGGTCAAAATGGGTACACGATTTAGACATAAGAGGTGATACCATAGGTAAATTAGGAGAGGAAGGAATAGTCTACCTTTCAGATCTTTGGAAAGGAGAACAATTTATGACCAAAGAAGAGGTAGAGAATATTATGAAATGCAAAATGGATGATTTTGATTATATTAAATTTAAAAGTTTTTGTACAAACAGAAGCAATGCATCCAAAATTAGAATGGAGGCAGAAAGCTGGGAAACAATTTTTATAGCCAGTAGTTCTGATAAAGGCCTCATTTCTAAAATATATCAAGAACTAAATCAAATTTATAAGAATCCAAGTCATTCCCCAACCGAGAAATGGTCAAAGGATATGCACAGGCAGTTTTCTTATGAAGAAATCAAAGCTATCTATTGCCATATGAAAAAATGCTCTAAATCACTATTGATTAGAGAAATGCAAATTAAAACAACTCTGAGGTACCACCTGACACCTATCAGATTGGCTAATATGACAAAAAAGGAAAATAATAAATGTTGGAGAAGCTGTGGAAAAATTGGAACACTAATGCATTGTTGGTGGAGCTGTGAACTGATCCAACCATTCTGGAGAGCAATTTGGAATTATGCCCAAAGGGCTTTGAACCAGCAATACCACTTTTGGGTCTTTTTCTGAAAGAGATCATAAAAAAGGGAAAAGGACCCACATGTACAAAAATATTTATAGCTGCTCTTTTTGTGGTGGCAAGGAATTAGAAATTGAGGGGCTGCTCATCAATTGGGGAATGGCTGAACAAATTGTGGTGTGTGAATGTAATGAAATTCTATTGTGCTGCAAGAAATGATGAGCAGGTGGATTTCAGAGAAACCTGGAAAGACATGCATGAACTGATAATGAGTGAGATGAGCAGAACCAGGAGAACATTGTACACAGCATCATCAACATTATGTGTTGATCAACTGTGATAGACTTGATTCTTCTCAGCAATACAACGGAACAAGATAGTTCCAAAGGACTCACGATGTAAAAGGCTCTCCAAATCCAGGAAAAAAAAAGAACTGTGGAATATGGATACAGATTGAACCATATTATTTCTTTTGTTTTTGGTGCTGCTGTTTTTCTTTTTTGAGGTTTTTCCTTTTGCTCTGATTCTTCTCTTATAACATGACTAATGCAGAAATATGTTTAATGTTATTGTACATATATAACCAATATGATTTTAAACCTCTGCTGCCTTGCGGCTATACCCATATATGGGAAAGGCTTCAGGAGTTAACCCCGAGGAAAAATCAGGAGTCGGAGTCCCTTAGGCAGTTGGATGTTGGACATCACATCCCTCTGGCAACTCCTGAGGTGGCACTGGTGCCAAACTGTATTGGCTCTGCCTCTCCTTTGGATCTACTAATGTCACGGAGAGGGAAAACCTGCTGCATGGGCAACAGCTTGTTTTTCTATGTTGATCTGCCCAGGCCAGCACCCTGGAGCGGACACACCAGCTACTCCTCATGGGGTAGATACAACACAGGATGCGGCAGTTACCAATTATAAGTCACTCAGGAGCTGCGGCTTCCATATCATATTGGACTGCACAGCCACATTGTGGCCTGTGGCTCTTCAAGGCATTGATCCATGGTCATCCGAAACTGGTGGAGGTCTACTACTATAACCAATATCAGATAACCTGCTGTCTTGGGGAGGGGGGGAGGGAAGGGAGGAAGGGGAAAAAATTTGAAACTAGAAATCTTATAAAAACAAATGTTGAAAACTATCTCTACATGTAACTGGAAAAGAATAAAATACTTTTTTTTTGATGAGGCAATTGGGGTTAAGTGACTTGCCTAGGGTCACACAGCTAGTAATTATTAAGTGTCTGAGGCTGGATTTGAACTTGGGTCCTCCTGAATGCAGGGCTGGTGCTTTATCCACTGCTCCACCTAACTGCCCATACTAATAAAAAAGAATGAAAAAATCCAGAGACAGAGTTTCTTGGTAATTAATAATTAATTTATTAATTAGACTAGCCAACAATCAATAAATTGATGGTCAGTGGTTTCTCTTGGTAACAAAAGATAATGATATGGAGAACCAGAAAGCCTTTATTACTTTTTGAAAGGGAATGTCCCTGACAATTGAAAACCAGTCCTTATTGGTCAACATTTAATGATGAAGTGGGCTAGAAGTCTTTAGCTCCTCTTGAGAACATGGCTTGACCATGAGAATCAGCCACCTCCATCACTCTGGACAGGGAGATCCATCTCCATCCAGAACATTCTGGTTGGTTTTCTCCTTCATTAACTGGATTACCCTAAACTCTAATGGAGGGATACAAGGACAGGGGCTCATTTCCAAGAACTTGCTCAAGCTGGATTCTGTTTATACTCTAAACAGAAGTTAGGTCTTCCACTTGAGTGGAGTTCCACCCAAGATTGAAAAGCATGTTCATTGAGGGCTAGGACAATGTCATCAATCAGCTATGTCCTTCAGAGAATGACTTTTTACAAAGGCCTTAAAGAGGAAATAAAGGAGAAAAGCCTGGATCCTAAATTAATATTTTGTTATTAATATAGTCATAAAATAATAATTTATCTTATTTTTAAGAAGTTTGACTCATTTTAACTCAATTCTGAGTTATGATAAAACAATTCCTACTGAGCCAGACTCTCCCTGCCAGTAGTTAGTAACTTTGAGAACAGTATAGTTCCTTATAAAATGTCATGGTGTGTAGGGGCAGCTAGATGGCACAGTGGTTAAGCACTGGCCCTGGATTCAGGAGTACCTGAGTTCAAATCCGGCCTTAGACACTTGACACTTACTAGCTGTGTGACCCTGGGCAAGTCACTTAACCCCCATTGCCTGCAAAAAAAAAAATGTCATGGTGTGGTTCATTACTTCTCGCAACTCTATAAAGTGGGTAGGACAAGTATTTTTGTCACCATTTTACAATGGAAGAATTTGAGGCTCAGAAAAGTCAAGAAAAACTTAGCTAAGATTCTCTAGCCTATATATATTGGATCCAGGAGTTCAGACCAGATCTCCCTTTACTATGCCAGCATGTTATTCCCATATCATATTATGTAGAACCAGGGGATCAAAGATCTAGGGATGGAACAGATTTAAGAGAATCACCCCCCTTAATTTTATACACGAGGAAACAGCCTAAGAAAGATGAAAATATTTTTGCTGGATCACATAGTTGGTTAACATCTGAAGCAGGATTTGAACTCACATCTAAGTTCATCATTCTATCCATTTCACCACTGAACTACCTGAAATAATTGAAGGCTTTAGTACACTAAGTACAGCTCAAAAGAGCATCCTTGTTAATTTGCATCTTAGTAATAGGAAAAAGTTAGTTGTACATGGAAAAAGTAATTTTTAAAACTCAGAGTAGTTGATCAGAAGATTGAATTCAAGGTTATAAGGAAAGAGAGAACTTAAAGAGATTAAGCAAAAAAATCCAAAGTTTTAGCAATGTTTGCCAATTTCAGGGCACTAACTGGAATGAGTCCATGGAAAGAGAGCGTCAAGCTTTTAAAGAAAAAAAAACTCAAGCAAACTGTCTCCTACTCCAAAAAGGTGGTTCAGTCTTTTTGTGGACATGTGATACTGTATCATGGTGGAAAGAACACTGAATCTGTCCTATGTTCAAATACTAGTGCTTAAATTAACTACCCATGAAACCCTGGGCAAGTCGTATTATGTCTTTAGTCCACAGCTTCTTTTTATGTAAATTAAGAAGATTGGAGTAGATGACTTCTTAGGTTCTTTATATCTCTAAATTCATAAACCTAGTATATAGAAAAGAAAAAGAGTACCAGATGTTTTAAATCAGTTTGGAGTTCAGAACATCATTGACTTTGATATTCTGTGCAGGATGTTAACCACATTGCTGTTCTGTGCTGGAGATGCTAACCACATTGCTCCAAGAAAGGATTTGGGGCTATGGCTGGTTCTCATGCACACAACTTCCCATCTAATAATGCTGAATATCTTCAGGTCATTAAATAGTGGCCATAGGGAATGAGGCCAAATCCAGCAAGAGACAGACAGTATGAGAAAGAGAGACAGACAGAGAGACAGAGAGACAGAGAGAGAGACCGAGAGACACAGAGAGACAGAGAGAAAGACACTGAATTCCTGGGGAGCTACAAGCCTCTAACCAAACTTATAGGAAATCTTTATCTCCATATTACCATGCAGAAATTTAGTGTATACTCCAAGAGATCTTCTGTCTCATCAGCGTAGGTGGGTATTCCCTCCAACACTGCCCATGCCATTCATCCACCAATTTTAATTCTGCATGATTCTTGTCCATGGTCTCCCATACATCACTCACCAAAGATTTATCCAATGTTCTAGATGCCTTCCAGGTTGCTTTTGGTTTTGGTTTTGCTTCTCCCTTCCATGGGTACCATTGTACCACTTGGGCTATATGGTACTCCACCCTTCTAAAAGCTTCTATACCTCCCTATTGATGTGTGAATTAAACACAATTTTCTCTCTTTGTCATTTAAAGCCCTTCACATTTGGTCTCCAATTTATTTCCCATTATTCACCTTATGATATATATTTACTGTTCCCTGTAGATGACATTCTACCTTTTGCCTCCATTGTGTTGCTCAGGCCATCGTCCTTCATTTCTGTAATGCTGCTTCTTTTTGTCTCCACCTCTTAGAATCCATAGCTCCACTAAAGGCACAAGTTAACTGCCCCCCCCCAACATATGTCCTATCCCCTCAGTCATTAGCTGCTCCTCCCCGTCCTAACATTACTTCATTTTTATCTTGCCTGTATTTCATGTTGACTTACCTGTGTGTTTGTTCTTTTCCCCAGTACGATGCAAACTCTTCAAGAATAAAGATTGCTCTCATTTTTGTGCTTGTGTACCCAGCAACTAACCCTGTGCCTGGAGTCTAGCACTTAATAAACACTTTCCATTGCAATTCTCCACTTTAAAAAATAAACTTTTATTGATATCTTCTGTTTCTTACCTCATCATAATTATCCCAAATGTTTCTCCCTCTCCCCCTCCCAAAGAGCCACTCCATAGAAGAAATAGTATTTTTAGAGAGGGGGAAAAATTCAGCACAACTTATCAATTCATTAATAAAGTCTAAAAATATGTAGTAGGAGTAGTAGGCTTCTGCCAGTCTTGGATGACCATGGATCAGTGCCTTGAAGAGCCACAGGCCACAGTGTGCCTGTGCAGTCTGATACGGGAGCCGCAGCTCCTGCCGCAATGAGGACCTCAGAAAACTGTGCTCTCTGTTTCCCGTAGGTTTCTGCGTCTCATTTGTTTTTCTTCCTCCAGAGCTTGGAGGCCCATCTCAGCTGTGAGCAAGATACTCCTGAGGAGCTAAAAACATGTACAATGTGTAATATCTGTGGATCTTATACATCCATGAAAGGGTGTTGGGTGCTGCTTGCTCTTTGTAATTTTGTTATATTCACTTTTGATTTTTTATTTGTGTTTTTTCTGCATTTTCATTCTTGTGGTCACTATGTATATTGCTTTCATGGTTCTGCTGACTTTATTTTGCATCAGTTCTCAAAATAGGTTTTTCCATGCTTCTCTGTATTTATTACACACATCACATCTTATGGTACAGTAATATTCCATTATATTCATGTACCACAATTTGCTTAGCCATCCCCCAATTGATAGACATTGACCTGATTTACAATTCTTAGCTATCTCTCATTCTTGCCACGAAAGTACCCCACTTCTTCTTCTTCTTCTTCTTCTTCTTCTTCTTCTTCTTCTTCTTCTTCTTCTTCTTCTTCTTCTTCTTCTTCTTCTTCTCCTTCTTCTTTGGGGAAATGAGGGTTAAGTGACTTCCCCAGGATCACAAGCCACTAAGAGTCAAGTGTTTGAGGTCACATTTGAACTCAGGTCCTCCTGAATCCAGGGCCAGTGCTTTATCCATTGCGCCACCTAGCTGCCCCTCACCTCTTCTTCTGAGTCCACATTTCCATGATAGCATCCTTTATGCTGTTTCTTGCATGCACATCATTATTGCTGTAGCCTGCATATATTCACCACATGTCTCTTTATGGCCTTTTAGTTCCTCCTCAATTTTGATCCTTCAAAGATTCTATTGTTCCATGACTCATAGTCATACAGAATCACCAGGAGATTGTTGTTGTTGTTACTTTAATGAGTTTTTTTTCAGGGAGAAGTTCAGGATTCTTGAAAGCTCCCCACAGTTTTCTAAATGTAACCCTTCCTGTTCTCTTCCTCTTATTATAGGAAGAAAAATCACTGTCCATTTGCAGTATTAATTAGGGATGTAAGTGTATTGATTGTTTAACTCAGTGGACCATGAATCCAATTTTATGTCAATATCTGGGAAAGAGGTAGTTTCAATCAATTTGGTGTCTTCAAGGGCATAGATTATGATTTGCATCATTGGAGATATTGAATATACCCATGTGGATGAGATCACATACATTTGCATGTTACAGAATATTCTCTCATATTATAAAAACTCAATTTTTCAGCTGTTCCCCAGTAATTGGTCATGCCACTTGTTTCTAGTTTGGGGCTAGGCTTTTTGTTTGTTGGTTGGTTGATTTTTGCTTTTACCAATAAAATATTTTTGTACAGATAGACCTTCTTCCCAATTTAATAACACTCTTAGGATGTTATTAAAATTTATCTTCTATTCTTTATACACACACACACACACACACACACACACACACACACACATATATATATATATATATATATATACACACCCATATATATTCTTTAATAGAATATAAGCTCCTTAAAGGCTGGGATGGCTTTGTTTTTGTCTTTATATCCTTAGATACCTAGAACAGTTCCTGGCAAAGCTATGTCATAGTAAGTACTTAATAAATGCTGGTTTGTTGGTTTATTGATTCCTGAGTGTATTCATTTTTAGGCCAATAGCTTGAGTGGTTATAGAACTCATCATGAGCAGGTTCAATCTGGGGCTTGATGCAATCATCAGTGCAATATCACAAGGGGCCAAGAACAGCAGGAGAATCATATGTGATCCTTCCCCCTAGACTCCACACCAGCAGTAAACACCTTTGGTACCATCTTTGGTAAATATGACTCCTTGTTTTATTCCTTACTTAATATTAATAATTGAAAGGAGCATTAAAAAAGTGACCTTTGTTATTGCATCTCTCAAGTTTTATGATCTTAACATAGATACGGAAGCAACGTTCTTGCAGGAAAGTCTTTAAAATAGAATTTTATTCTGTGCATTTAGGAAAGAGCATTAGAATCAGACGCCATTTTATAATCCACTAAGCAATAAGCATGAGAGAAGCTTGTATTTTATGTACCCTTCAGATGTTTTCTTAAGGCTCTTTTTTATCCATATTTGTATTATTTAAGGTTTCTATTAATTCCATCATCACATCTTCCAAAAGGGACTAACAACAACTCCATGAATAAATGCTAAATGTACTTCTCTCTTCTTCTTGCTGGTAGTATTGCCACTCTGAGAAACCCTAGGGCCATTAGGGACTCCCTTTCTAGGGTCACCTGTTTAGGGAAGATGCTGAACATACTTCACTTTACTCTCACCTTGATTTTCTATGGAGTCTACCTGCTCGAAGTCTACTGCATGGTCTTCATCTGGTGCCCTTCCTTACCCACCCTCACTTTCTAGTTCCTCTCTATGTGTCATTTCCTTCCATTAGAATGTAAGCTGCTTGAGTGTAAGGACTGTCTTACTTGCTTATATCTGTGTCTTTAGCTCCTTATATAGTGCCTGGAACATTTTTCATGATATATCTCTGAAATGATCCAACCTCGACTCTTCAAAAGATAAATTTTAGAAATTATGGAAAGATACCTTTCCACTATTGTGATTCTCTCCCTATGGTCACCCACAGTATTACAATACAACTTGGGAAACTGAAAAAAAAAAGAAATTAATAGTAGTAGTAATATGACTATAAAACCACATAGGAAAAGTATTTATTGCTAACATAGGGAGTCTGTGGGCCTATGAGTGATATACAGTGTATAGATTTGAGAGAACACAGACCATCTATACCATCACCTGTGCTTTTCTTATGTAGCATTTTTCTTGTTGATTCCTTAGGTTTTCTAGCCTCTGCCCTCTATCACAAACTTTGTGGATACACAAATTCTTATATTTCAAGGTTTCTGTGGGTCTGGGAAGGATGTTGCTAGAGATAGAAGAGTCAGAGGACTCCCTTCTAAAGGTCATTCCACCATTCTCCACCCCAATCTGAGTCCATTTTACACACACACACACACACACACACACACACACACACACACACACACACATATTGCTGGGAATCTAGACTCTCTCTATCCAACAATCTGTTCATGCCCTAACCACATCCCCAGGTCATCTGTTGGAGCCTTTTGTAATGGCTTGGTAGTCAATTGAAAGCCCAGGAAGCAGCCACAGAATATCTGTTCATGAGCTGAATCGGGGTGGGGGGCCATCCGTTATATGTCACCATGCACTTATAGACACGGGATCACTGAGTTCCCACATCGCAGCCTATAAATGTTGGCAGCCCCTTGTTCATAGTCTCATGACTAGAACTCAGCTGGACAGTCAGTTCTCTGTTACGTTTCATTTTCTTGGCCAGGTTTAGCCCATCCTACCCTTGGTACTACTAACAGTATGCCATAGGACCATGCCATGATTTCGTATTAATCCTTTCTTACTTAAATTTGCTTCTACCCTTAGTAATGTATCACCCCCTGCTCCAGAGATGTTCAACCTAGTGGTGTCAGATTTAGTGTGAATATCTGATTAGCTTAAGCTTGACCAAAGCTCAGAACTCCCATACTTAAGCAATCCTCCAGCTTCTCCCTTCTCACAGTAGTAGGGATTACGGGCATGTGCCACCACATTCCTGATCACACTTTGGAGAAATCAATTCCAGACCCACTATGAGGAGTCTGTATGCTGCCTAGTTTGGAAGTATCTGCTACTACCTAGGTTTGGGGTGGTGGTTGCTGCACAAGGAGTCTTCTCTGTCTCTGTCTTTGTCTGTCTCTGTTTCTCTTTCTCCTCAATCTCCCTCCCTCTCTCTCTCCCCTTTCTCCCTCCTCCCATCCTCCCTCTCTCTCTGCTCCATTGTTTTTCTCTACCTAAATCACCTGGTCTTCCTTTACAAGGGTCCATTACTTTTAGGAGCAACTGGCTTATCTAAATCCTTTGCAAAATTTCTTTAATGCCTAGCCACAAACCCTCACATGCCACAATTCATAAGACAACCTCTTCTCCTTAAAGATTACAAATCTATCTTGTCCAGGCTCATTGTATTGCCAGGATGAAGGCACAGAACTCTCTCCTTTATGGATGCTGTGGGAAGCAATCATTTAGAAATGTTAACAAACCACTATGTTACCCATGGAGAACTGAAGGGTACTGAGACACAGTTGGGAAGAAAGCAGGTTGCTCTTCCTTATCCTCTAGTCCCTAGCTTCTTAAACTATGGATCATGACACCATATGGAGTCGAGTAACTGAATGTGGGGGTCATGAAAAATTTGACAACAGTAAAAGGTTATGTATACCTATTTTATGTACTTATATACTTGGGGTTGCATAAAAATTTCTCAGGTAAAAAGGGGTCACTAGTGGAAAAAGTTTAAGAAACCCTGATCTAGACCTGCGGGGGAGTGGTGGCCAAGTGAGGTTCATACCACTGTGACAAATGGGGAGAAAAGAGGCAAACTATGCAAGTCCTGATTAGGTGACATGGACTTGCAGAGATTTGTCTTTTGAAGGGAGGGAGACACTTCAGAAATGGAGGTACTCTCAAGGTGAGTTTTATTCTGCAAAACCCTCAGCTGAGACAGAAACTCCTGAGTCTCTGGAGTTATTTATGGGACATGTCAAAAAGCCAGTCCCCTGAGGAAAGGAATGTGCACCATCTACAGGAGTATGAAAAGAACTGCATGTAGAGAAACAGAAAAAAATTGTAATACAAAGGAAGAATGGGGAAGTTGTTCAGTCATGTCCTATTCTTTGTGACCCTGATATGTGGCTTTCTTGGGGTTTTCTTGGCAAAGATATTGACGTGGTTTACCATTTCCTTCTCAAGTGAATCAAGGCAAACAGAGAGTAAGTGACTGGCTCAGGGTCACATAGCTAGGAAGTGTTTAAAGCCAGATTTGAACTCAGGTAGCCTAGATGTTTGCTGGGGAAATAGCCCGAGACAAATGTCTACCATTTGCTAGGAGCTGAGGAGAGATCCCAGATGTATACCTGTTGTGTAACATAGGAAACTGAGAGGAATCATGGAAAGTACAATTCTAGATGCCTTGGCTAAAGTTCTTCCTTTGGAAGTACTAGAAGTAACTAAGACTATACTGGCAAGGAGCCCAGTTATTGCCTAGCATCATATGTCAACAGTAACAACTACAAATACAGAAGCTGAAACTTAAATGCTCTGGCCACATAATGAGAAGATGGGACTCATTGGAAAACACTCCAATGTTGGGAAAGATTGAGGACAAAAGGAAAAGGAGAGAGATGAGGATGAGATGGATAGATAGTATCGTTGAAACAACAAACATGAACTTGAGAGAAAGTGTAGGACAGAAGAACCTGGTGTATTATGGTCCACGGGGTCAGGAACAAGTAGGACATGACTGAACAACAACAACTAGCATTTAAATAGTGCTTTAAGATTTACAAAGTGCTTTACAAATATTATCTCATTTTATTCTCACAATTCTGGAAGATAAGTGGAAGTATTATCCTCATTTTATAGATAAGGAAACTGAGGTTAACTCCGTTACTTAAATGAGGTTAAATAAATTGCCCAGGGTCATTCAGCTAGCATCTGTGGAAGGCTGGATTTGAATTCAGGTCTTCTGGACACCAAGCCCAACACTCTTTCTATTGTACCACTTGGCTTCCTCAGATCTCATTTGTTTACCATAACTTGTAAATAACCCTATTTGTGTTTTGAATAAATCAATTGCATAGGATCTTAAGCTTATGTGATTGTATAGAGGGAGAAGTGTCAGGTAGTAAAGTTCTTAGGTCACTGAAGTGAGAGCAACGAACCAGAGAAGTTATGTCAATCTTGTAAGTAGGGAGTTTCTGTATATTAAATTACTTATTTTTCTGGGAAATGACTCCATCTTGAAGATAGGTGCATACCAAAGTAATAATTCTAAAATAAATTTTTTACCTTTCCCATAAAATAAAGTGAGAGGTCAATTTGGGATCACCCATTTTCCTCTCTTCCAATTATTTTGGCACAGCTGCAAAAGAATACCAGAACATTTTGGAGTAGGAAAGGGCACAAGGATGTTTAAATATAACAACATATGGCAACCCTGTAACATTTTAACTTTGATACCAGAAGGATAAAATTCAGAAGGCAGGAACTCTGTATGATGTTTTATTTGAATGCAAGAGCTAATTAAACAGATGGAATTATATGCAGGGTTTAGGTTTATTATTGTTTCTATGTACTTTACTCATACAGAGAGTGTGTCAGATATAAATTATGATATTAAATAAAGACTGGCACTGGCATTGACTTTCCTTACTTGAGGAGCCAAATTAAAGTTTATACTGTTTTCTCCCAAAGCCAAGAAAAATGTAGGTTGTGCCAAAAATTTCCTTCATGAATTCAGTATGTTGGGCCTGAACTGGGCTAATGGAGGCTGAGAATCTCCCAGAGGCATTGTTCTCAAACCTGCAGAACGATTATCTTCTGCAGAGGCATGCTTCAGCAGTGATGAGACCCTAATGAAGAGCAGAGTAAGAGCAAAAACTAGAAAGATGGACTGGGTCTGTGACTTCTCCAAGATACTCTATTAATCAGGAGCTTCTAAGGGCCAGGGGGTTTGCAGATTTTGACAGGAGAGAAGAGGACTGAAGGAAAGGAGACTGGGATCCAGTTTCCCGTCTGAAATTATCTGCCCGTATGATCTTGGGGAAGATACCACCTCTCTGAGTCTTGTTTTCTTCATCTATAAAATGAGAGGGGTCAAGGAGAATGAGGAGGCTAGACTAGGTTATGTCCAAGGTAGCCTTTATATCTTTTGTTTGTTTGTTTGTTTTGTTTTTTGGTGAGGCAATTGGGGTTAAGTGACCTGCCCAGGGTCACACAGCTAGTAAGTGTTAAGTGTCTGAGGCTGGATTTGAACTTGGGTCCTCCTGACTCCAGGGCCGGTGTTCTATCCACTGTGCCATCTAGCTGCCCCTATATCTTTTTTAAAATACCACAATTACATGTAAAGAAAAAATTTTAACATTCATTTTTTAAATTATTAGTTCCAAATTCTCTCCCTCCCTTCCTTCCCCCCTCCTTAAAAAGGCAAGCAATTTTATAAAGATTCTACATGTGAACTCCCAAAAAATACATTTCCATATTAACCATGTAGCAAAAGAAAATTCAGACAAAAAAAAGAATATAAAAGAAAAATTTTTTAAAGTATGTTCAGTCTGTATTCAGACTCCAACAGTTCTTTTTCTTCAGATGGATGACATTTTTTATTATATGCCCTTCAAAATTGTCTTGTACCCTTTACATCTTTAAAAAAAATGAGACAGTGTTTTTTTTAATGTCTTTAATGACTGGAGACACGTTCCTCAGAAGGAGGCATAAGGGAAAGATAAGACAAAATTGTTATTAAATTCAGCAGACATGGGGCAGCTAGGTGGTGCAGCGGATAAAGCACTGGCCCTGGATTCAGGAGTACCTGAGTTCAAATCCAGCCTCAGACACTTGACACTTACTAGCTATGTGACCCTGGGCAAGTCACTTAACACTCATTGCCCCGAAAATAAACAAAAAACAAAACAACAAAAAAAGAGTGACTATGTACCTTTCTCCAGCATTCTAGGGGGTAACCCCAGGATTTGGTATTTCTTTTACTTTCATTCACAAGCCTTTATACAACCACTCCCCTGAAATTGATTAACCAGTTGATATCAATGAGCTTTTTTGTTTTGTTTTGGTTTTTTATTGTTGTATTTTGTATTTTGTTTTTTATTTTGTGGGTCAATGAGGGTTAAGTGACTTGCCCAGGTTCATGCAGCTAGTAAGGGTCAAGTGTCTGAGGTTAGATTTGAACTCAGGTCCTCCTGAATCCAGGGCCGGTACTTTATCCACTGTGCCACCTAGCTGCCCCCTCAATGAGCTTTTTTTTACAAGAGACTATTCACTAAGAAGCTACAGGAAAGGCAGAAGTGCAAAATCATTCCTCCAAACTGGGAGGCTCACTCTCTCTTTGAGACATATTCAGTCATTAAGGAGAAAGGACACACACTGAGAGGAAAAGGTATAAAAGTATACATGGATCAAACATGCAGAGATAAGGGATACCTCATACCTCCTGACCTGAGAATCCTTTTCTCCACCCTTCCCTCCTACTATGCCCCCACCTCTTGCATACTCCCCAACAATAGTTCTGCATGTGGTATTGTTGATTGATGCCAGTCCCTTGCTTTCTCAGGCTAGCTCCTTGCAGAATGTGGTGGCTCAGCTGCAGGGCGAATCCCAGGCTATGATGGGGTAAGCACTCAGGGCTGCATGAGCTCCTTAGCCAGTTTGGTGATTGCTACTGCCCGTGAGCTCTGATCCTGACTCAATTTCTTGGACCTCTGAAGGCTACTCCGACCTTTTAAATTCACAGGGTTGTAATCTGGTTCATTATGTCTCTGCATATGCATTCACCTAAGATTAGGAAAGAAGGAATATAGATAAACTCTCAAGTCTCTTCCAACTTTTAATCTATGATTCTAAGTGCTAAGCAGGAATATGAAGTCTCTAGAAAGATCCGAGGAGGGAGAGATAAAAGTAGGTGATGAAGAACTAAGGATGCAATCATAACCAATTAGAAGATATCCCAAAGAGCTGGAGTCTCTGAAGAAGGTGAGACCCTTGAGGCCCTAAGCAACTTGCACCCAGCTCTGCCTTCCAGGGGAAAGAACAGGGCTGCAGGAGACTCTAGCCTCCCTCGGTCAAACACTACGAAGGGAACATAGCTGGTCGGCCAGCACTAAAAAGCTAAGGGAGGATTGAGAGCCAGAAGGTGGGAGGATAGAGGCAATGGGCCAGAGACCTGAGCCCCTGAGCACTGGCGGAAACTGATACTGGCTTTCTCACATGCAAGGCTTTGGGTTCGACCATTTAAGATTGTGTGTGTGTGTGTGTGTGTGTGTGTGTGTGTGTGTGTGTGTGTGTGTTTACCATGTGTACAGTTCCCATGACTGTGAGGACAATTGCCAGACAGGCCCAGGGCAGCTCATGGGAATAGAGTTCAGCTTCTGGATTCTTTCACAAGCCTTTCCCTTTCTCACCCCTCAGGGTCTGAATAAGCAGGAATGTACCATACCTCCATAGTGACCCCTTTTGTGACTTGGGGGCAGACCACATGAAGATTTACCAGTATCCTGAATTCAATAGCTTTCCATTCCCTAGTAGCCCTTCAACTCTTCGGTCTTGCCCGTATTCCCAGCTATTTTTGTGTTGCTTAGGCAACTCTAAGCATTTCTTCCCTTCGGCTTGTAGCATGAAATTTAATGTTGATGGGGCATTGGGGAGAGGACAAAGATGAGTGAGCTCATCATGCTCTTGGATTCTTATTGGTCATTGTTGAAGTCAATCAATCAATCTACAAGCATAAGTTAAATGCTTAGTATGATCCAAGCACCAGAGTTACAAAGACATGAATGAAACAGTCCCTGCCTTCCAGGAATTTACTTTGTAACAGAGGAGACAGTGTGTATATAAATAAGTATAAACATAATATATACATAATACAATAAGTAAATACAAATGGGAAAACAAGGTATTTGGGGAGGAAGGGTGCTAGTAGCTGGAGGTGAATTATCAGAAGACTTCATATAGAAGGAAACTATTCCTGGGTCTTAAAGGAAATTTAGGATTCCGAAAGGTTGAGGGGAGAGCATAGTCCAGCAAAGTCAGGGTGTCAGTCTATGAAAAGCCACAGAAATAGGAGATGGAGCATACATTTAGAATAGAAAATAGGCCAGTGTGGCCTGATCACAGAACGCATGGAGAGGAACAATGTTTAAGATGAAGGAGAAATTTGCTTTTTTGCTTTCTTTTCCTCATTAAAGAAGACTCAAATATAAAAGCAAGAATAGATTTTAAAAACTCTTATCCTTCCTTCTCTTTAATCCAACCATTTAGCCTTCACCTAAAGTAGCAATGGGAATTTAAAAAAATTAGTACTTATAAACCCTAAATGTATGTTCCAACTCACTATCAGTCATTGTATCAACAAGCATTATATATTTATGTCTGTATATACATATATATTTAAGTATGTATATATGATAAGTATATATTTAAAATACATACCCAACAAAACATGAGATAATTTGGGGGAGAAGGCATGAGTAGGAAGTTGCATTTGGACTGAAATTAGGAATCTAGGAGGCAGAATTGGGAAGAAGGTATATTGAAGGCCTAGGTTAGAGCTGTGCAAAGTCATGGAGATGGGAGATGACCCGTGAATCACGTGTGAACACTAGATCAAAATGCCAGCAATAGAAAGGAAAGTTTCTCAAGCATTAACACCTTGGATGAGAATGTTTTTCTGTCTGCACCACATGACATTCCTCAATGTAGATTAGGAACAATATATTGCAAAATTCAATTCTGTTTCTGTTGTGTGACTGGGCTTTTTTTAGTCATATTCCAATAGAATGGAGGGGGATTTCTTTGTTTCTTCCATTGAACTCTTTCAGATACATGTTGATACTGGAGGTTGACTTCATATAGATGCAATGTTTTCTACAGTTTCTTTTTCACATATGAACTGATTCTTTAAAATATTGGTCACCACAGCCAAAAAATTCATTGCATAGTTCCCAACTGATATACTTGTGAGGAACTGTTCCTAACTTACTGTGACTGGTTCCAGTTCAAGTCTCTGTCCAACTTGAAACCTTTCTAGTTTCACTATGAACTGACTTTTTGATGGTGTAACAACTCCAAACTCAATAGTTTTCAACTTCCAAGGATGATTGCCATGAAATAAATTGTTAGTCATTTGTTTTTGTTTTCACTCAGATGAGATTCCACATAGTTTCTTCATTGCAGTGGTTACCATGGATAGCCCTAAATTCTTCAAAACAGATAATCTAAGCAAAGTAAGTTAGTTCCCTAGATAGAGTTGGTAAATTTCACTGACTGATTGAAGATGGAAGGAATGCTTTGGGAGCATTGTGTCAAGATTTCTATAGTGCCCTTGAAAACAGAGAGAAGTGGGCTGGATAAGAACCCAGGCTATAAAAATTGTTATCAACCTAATTCCCAAACTAACTCAAAAGATACTGTTACTCACAGGAAGTAGGATTGCTAATTCAAACTGAGATACATGTAATTAGCACCATATGTCTCTCCTCCCCTATGTTACCCCTTCCAGTAATTGCTTGACATTTTTCTTTTTGGTCCTTATTGGAGGACATTATCTCTTTAAAGGTATCAGGAGACTGTTCCTCTTCTCTTCTTCTCTCCCTCCCCTTCCCTTTCCTCGAGTGCCCTACATCTATTCCCTATTCCCCTTAGTAACCACCTTTCTCTGCAAAGCACTTTTGTTTTGTAATTCTAATGCAGTATGTGTTTAATTTTTATTGTATTGACGGGCAGCTAGGTGGTGCAGTGGATAGAGCACTGGCCCTGGAGTCAGGAGGACCTGAGTTCAAATCAGACCTCAGACACTTGACACTTACTAGCTGTGTGACCCTGGGCAAGTCACTTAATCCCAATTGCCTCACCAAAAAACCAAAAACAATAGTTTATTGTATTGCCTTGTACTACTCAAAAGAAAGATGAGATGCACAAATTTAGAGACATATCCAATCCAAATGTTCATGAAGACTATTTGTGTCCAACCTATGGTAGAGCCTTCTGAGCTCAAATTGATCTGATCAGCCACTGTAATCACTGTATATTGTGACCCTGACATAATGATGCCACTTGGTCCTCTTTGAGCAGGAAGGACAACAACCAACCAACCAATGTTCTGTTTTGTATTGCTCTTTACTCCTTTGATGATAGTCTTTTGTTTTAGTCTATAGGGTAGCAGAATAGACTGAGCACTGGCCTTGAAATCAAGAAGACCTAGATTCAAATTCTTCCTCAAATACTTATTGTATGACTATGGGAAAATTGTTGAACCTCTCTGAGTTTCTGTTTTTACTTATCTGTAAGACAAGGATAATAACACCTACCTCGGATGGTTGTTCTGAGAATTAAGTGGGATACTATATGTAAAATACTTTGCAAATCCTAGAGTAGTTATGGAACTGGACTTGGAGTTATGAAGGTCTCACTTTGAAACTAGGTGGTGCCATCGTGCATAGAACACTGAGCCTAGAGTTAGGAAGCCTCATCTTCCCCCGAGTTCAAATCCTGCTTCAGACACTTACTAGCTATGTGACCCTGGGCAAGTCACTTAACACTGTTTGCCTCAGTTTCCTCATCTGTAAATTGAGTTGGAGAAGGAAATGGAAAACCACTTCAGTATCTTTGTCAAGAAGATCCCAAATCAAGTCAGACACTACTGAAAGGGCTAAACAACAAGAAGTTCAAATCCTGCCTCAGACACTTATTAGCTCTATGACCCTCAGCAAGTCACTCAGCCTCTCTGGGCCATAGTTTACTTATTTATCTCTTGCTACTCTAAATATAAGATCCTAGGTGCTCTATAACGTGACTTATGTTCATTAAAATCAGTTAAAGCATACAGCTAAATTTACAACTAAACAGTGGGAGGGAATTACAGAGTATGATCATCTGTTTAGGTAAATTAATAATAAATGGCATTTATCTAGTGCTTTAAGATTCAGAAAGCAAGGGGGCTGCTAGGTGGCATAGTGGATAAAGCACCAGCCCTGGATTCAGGAGGACTTGAGTTCAAATCTGGCCTCAGACACTTGACACTTACTAGCTGTGTGATCCTGGGCAAGTCACTTAACCCTCATTGTCTGCTCCCCCCCCCCAAAAAAAAAAGATTTGGAAAGCACTTTATAGCTATTAGCTCATTTGAGTTTCTTGGTAACTCTGTAAGGAAGGTACTATAGTTATTTATTCCCTTTTTAGAAATGAAAAACAAACAAATGCAAATCAAAGAATTTAAGAGATTTGACCATGGTTATAGAGTTAGCAAGTGTTGAAGGCGGAATTTGAGTCCAAGTTTCCCTGACCCTAAATTCAGCTCTCTACCTACCCCATGGTATTGCCTCACCATGACATTTATGATCCTAAGATATTCAGCCTGACACAAGCTCTCAGGCCATCCCTTTAGGTCCTCCATGCCATCACCACTCTTTTTGTCCATATACCCTTTAGTCCCTTATTCACCCTTTTCCCACCCACCAGGAATAGGATGAACTGCTATAATACTTTGGGAATCCAAAGGAGAGAGAGGATGTCCTTGTTGGTCCTGGGTTCACACTTTTTAGTCTTCTCTTAGAAGCTCCTTGTTCTTCAGTCATCCAGCTTACCAACTTTGCCAATGGTTCCCTGGCTTCTTCCTCTTGGAGGCCTAGTTTGTCTCTCCAATTTTTTTTACAGCCTGCAAAGAGGCTGTTTGCATAACTCCCTGAACCCTGGCATCATCATACCTTGGGCACTCTGTATCTTGTCTTTTCCCTGGTTTGGCTACTTGGTATTGCTTTGCCCAACTCTGCCCCCTAGTGTCATCAGACACTCAGGTCCAGTTCACCTTACCTTTGATATGAAATCCCCATGTAGGGATACATAAGCTATTTATGCCATTAATCATCATTCATTCACTTAACAAGAACTTATTAAGACCAGGGAAATTAATACTATATTAATTTATACATTTAAATAACACATGACCCTACATTTCTACTTTAGCATTGAAATAGCTGACCCTTCGTATGTGGATCATCCCATAAATCATAATACTATACTCACATAGTATTTTTTTCTTTTACTCTTTTATTTTTTATTTTTAGTGAGGCAATTGGGGTTAAGTGACTTGCCCAGGATCACACAGCTAGTAAGTGTTAAGTGTCTGAGGCTTCTTTTACTCTTGATGACACATATTTCTTTTTATAGTTTCCTTGTCAGGATCTTCAGTCATTTGTTATTATTCATGTGTTATTTTCAGCGAATTACTCTCCCTGGAACTTACTTTCCTTCTCTGTGAAATATGACAGTTGGTCTTTTCCCCTCTGGATATATGACACTATGAAATGTTTGCCTTGGAACAGAGAGAGAGCAGCCCGAAGTAGCAGAAGATGGCCAGGTTTGTCAGTAGAAGACTTGGGTTCTAATTCTGACTACTTCTTATGAACTGTGTGACCTTGGGACATTCACTTGACCTAAGTTTCACTTTCCTTATGTGTAAAATGTGGGTATTAGTAGTTGTACTACTTATCTCTCAGGGTGGTTGTGGGTCATGTGTGAAAGTGCTTTGTAAAATGTGCCACATTAACATTGTGGTCATGCAGGCTCACTGATAGGGGAATGACTGAAAAATTATGGTACATGGCTGTAATAGAATATTATTGTGTTATATAAGGTGACTAATATGATGTATTCGGAGAAACATGGGAAGATTTCGAGGAAGTGATGCAGAGTGAAGAAAGTTGAACCAAAAGAACAGTGTCTATTGATGGCTACAGTAAATGAAAACAACACTAAAAAGTAACTGAATTTCAGTGAGCAATCTTAGCTCCAAAGAACAGAAGAGATATCTTTCCTAACAGTAGATAGGTGGGGCACTATGAGTATGGAAACCATGGTACATCATCAGATTTGATTGTTTTGTCCGTCAGTTTTGCTTCACTGCTATTCTTTTGTTTATGAGGGAGGACTTGATGTCCAGGTAAGTATATTAGGAAATTAATGTGGTTTTTAAAAAGCATCCTTTGTAAAAAAAAAAAGATTTTTTCAAGTTGTCAAACATTGATAAAGGGGGACAGCATGGTATGATAGAAAGGGGTGGATTGAGGATAAGAGGAAATGCCCTGGCTCTGCCACCAGTGTGACCATGCCAATTAGTCATTTAATCTCTGTAGGCCTTAGTTTTCCCATCTGTAAAATGAGTGGCCTCCAAAGACTCTCACAGCTCTTAACCTATGTTCTAAATGTAATATATCTGCATTATGCAATTTAGTGAGTTTTACAATGTTGTTAAGCTTCCATGGAGGTCAAAGGTTGTGATATAGTAGAAAGTGCCCTGAGACCTGACCTTGAATCTCTGGGAGATGTTGGGAGCATCACTTCTTCTCTCTCATCCTTAGTTCCTTCATGTATAAAATGGAGAGAATCAATTAAATGATCCCTAAGGTCCCTTTCGTTCCTAAATCCTTGGACCCTAAGAAAATTAACTTCAACATACTTTTATTAACTGTTAATTAATGTACTTCTACACTTCACAAGGAAATGAAGCATATTTCAAAGAAGTTCAGTCAAGTAGGGAGATAGAGCAGGTATGGAAATTATGGTAATACAGAAAGTTTTATCCTAAGGGGCATGCAGACAAGGATCCCACCTGAGATTCAGGGAGGAAGAATAGTTACTGACCTGGGAAGATCAGGGGAGGCCTTATGGATCAATCAGCCAATCAATAAGTGTTCCTTAAGTGACTACTATATGCCAGACACTGAGGATATAAGGATAAAGAATGAACAATCTCTACTTGCAATGAGCTTATGAGATGGCATCTGTTTTGGGACTTAAAGGATAGGTTGAATTTCAACATATGGAGAGAGGAAAAAAGTACAGAACATGTACAGTTAGACTGGAATGCAGTTCACATGAAGGGGCGAGTTAAGGTTGTTACATCAGATTGTAGAGTGCCCTGAAAATTGTTTTTAAATAGTTTGAATTTTTAAGCAAGAAATTGGGACCTATTGAAGAGTTCTGAGCAGAGAGGGGGGAAAGGTCCCAAAGCATTCAACCTACCCACTTGACATTTGAATGAACTGAGGCCCTGAAAAGTGAAATTAGTTGCTGAAGTTTACCCAGCTATATAATGGTAGAGGCAGGTTCTAGAACCCGATCACAGCCTAAGATGTGAAAAATAACAACCTCATCCATAAAATAAAGATAGGACTGGGAGATCATAAATGTCATCTGAGGATGAAAGGATTGCTTTAATATGAAGGACACAGATATGCTACTACGGTACTGACTTAGAGATACTTGGAGTTATGCCCCCCAAGAGCCACATTTGCAATCCCTATTCACCAAAAGAGTCAACCAATGACTCTTTAACCTTAGACTCTCCTATAATATACAGTATCTTAATGCAAACATCAGGCATCTGGAAGAGTCATAGGTTACATGTGAAAGTACCACATGAGGCAGAAAGCTGTGGTCCAAGTATTCCTGCAGTAGATACTATAATAGATTCTCTTTAACGTTTTTCTTTTATATAGGCAATGATCAGTTGCCTAATTTACCTTGGCCTACCAAACTCCCAGTGAGGACCCTAAATTATCCATTAAATAGTTATGTATAGTGATCAAAGGTACTTTTATATGCTTCATCACAAAGAAAATGAGATACCTTAAATGGTGATGCTTTTCACTAAAGAGATTGTGGGAAAGTCAAATGTAGAATAACAATACAGTAATGATGATGATAGCTCACATTTATGTAATGCTTTAAGGTTTGCAAAGCACTTTACAAAATATCCCATTTATCCCCTGGGAGGTAGGTGCTATTCTTAACATCCCCATTTTATTGATGAGGAAATTAAAGTAGATAAGAGTTAAATGGCTTTCTGAGGGTCACACAGCTAGTGTCTGAGACCAGAATTGTTTAGTCTACTGAAGTGTGGTGTATCTGGTATTATAAATGGTGTAGTTAACTTTATACAAAGTGTCTATCTTAGATCACTTATTTGTCACTGACTATAATATTCATTACCTGTACTAAGGTTATCTGACATTTAGTTGATCCTCAAGGCTATATTTTTATGCAAATATTTCAGAGTATATTGCTGCTGCTGCTGTTGCTGCTCTGTGTGTGTGTGCATGTGCATGTGTGTGTAATTTCTTATAATTATGGAAACTCCAGATGAGCAGGAAACAATGTGTTTTCAGGGAGGGACCAACAAATCTCTAGGGTATGATTGAACTGCTGTTATTTGTGACAAATTTTAATGACACTAAGGTGGCCGGGGGTCTAGAATTACATTGCAGTTTTCTTTCATTTCTTTGATTTAAAACATGATGGGGACCACAATGTGTTTTTAAATCATTTTTACATATTTTAAAGATAATTTGAATTATTTTCCTATCCCTATCTTTAATTTCTACAATAACTCATTCATTTAATTCTACTCTGAAATATTAATAAAATTGGTGATATGGCATCTTTCTAAAGAGACATAATTTAAAAAATCATTCTTTTTGAGTTTTTAAACCCATTTTAAAATATTAAATCAATGATTTACATTTCCAAATGTGTATACATCTTTGACTCCATTTTCCCTGTCCTTCATTACAAAGGGATACTTTGTAGACATTAAATGACTCATCATAAATATGCAAACAGAGCCAACTATAGACTGAAAAAATAATATGTCTTGCACATATACACAAAATTGTAACTAGGGTAGGGCAACTGGAGCTTTGTTCAAGGGAGATAAATTGAGTAAGCACCATATTTAGAAAGTGCCCTTCAATGGGGTAGAAACAAATAAGATTATCACCCAGTTAACAACTGTAATTACATAATTTAGAAAGCTCCCAAACAGAGGCTGTGATGAGCTTATGAAAACACTACATTGGTCACTCAGCAAAAGTCTCACACTGGTGTACCAGCATTCCTATTTGCCTGATAGGACAGGATTTTATCACTCCACCCCACTCAACTCAGAAAACAGTTATCATGCTTGGATAGGTATAGTTTGTAGTCTTGTAGCAGGCAAAAAAGATCCCTAGTTATAGCTCTGCATTCATACATATATTGCTATTATTCAAATGTATATAAAGATTCTAGTGATACATAAAATGAAAATTTATCTAAAAGTCTTACTTTACTTCATAATAGCTCTTTGTCATTATACATTTCCTCAAACAACCAATACTATCATGCTAGGAGTGGGGTGTCCAAAAAAATTTCAACATTAAAAAGGTATATTTGGTACTTGAAAAGTTTGGTAACTACTAGAAAAATTTGGTATAAAGAATATTTATTGGGCTTTAACCCTACCCAAGTTACTGAATTATCTAGTGGGCATCGTTATTAACTAATTTTATGTAAGATGTTCTACAAGTCAAGGATGGTGAGACAAGTACTATAGCACCACCCCAAGCTGATTTGCTCTGCTCCCCATTTTTATGTCCACGATAGCCTTGTAGAAGTCCACATACCTCATCCACTGAGGGGCCACCAGGCTCTTTTAATCCTTTCTGAGTCAAAGGCCTGTGTATAATGATGTTAGGATACATACGCTTTCCCAGAACTTCTAAATTTTACTCTTGATTCAGTCACAGAAAGCACCAGAGATCTGACTTTATGGTGGCAGATTACCATACAAGAGTAAAGACTAAATGTCGAAGAGTACTTATATTTGGAAAGAAATGTACATTCACAGAAGGAATGCCCTAAATCCTCTTCTTCCTATAAGTCAGGATGCTAGCAAATCAATGATCTTCAGTCTATCTCTGACATTCCTGAATGAAGGGAAGCATTTCTCTCTCTCTCACCCTTTCTCTCTCTTTCATCTTTTTTTCTCTCTTCTTCTCTCTCATGTCCTCAATCTTTCTTTTCCCCTCTCCCATTCTCTTCCTTTTTTTCTTCCCTTCTCTTCCACCATCCTTTTCTTTTTTCTTCCTCATTATATATCAAAATATATTGTTTAGCTTTTCCCTTTCATTTATGACAACAAACTCCTCTTGATTTTGCCATCCTCTGAAGCAACTGCACTGTATTGTTCCCCTTTTCTCCTTCATTGTCGTCTTTCAAGTTAACATCCATCTAGTTAACACCTTGTAATATATATATTTTTTAAAGCAACGGGGGTTAAATGACTTGCCCAGGGTCACACAACTAGTAAGTGTAAAGTGTCTGAGGCCAGATTTGAACCCAGGTACTCCTGAATTCAGGGCCAGTGCTTTATCTGCTGCGCCACCTAGCTGCCCCTTTTGCACCACCTGGCTGCCCCCACCTTGTAATATCTTAAAAGCAATTTTTTGTTAATGTAGAGAACTTCTGATGAGGGTTATAGAACTCCCTCAATCAATCCAAACTGGCAAATCCTATGTTCTTTTCACTACTCCCTAGCAACTTATGCAGGGTCAGCCAGCTAATATATGTCATAGGAACACAGAATATCTTCCTAACTCCAAAGCTGCTTCTTTATCTATTAGTCTCTCCTCTTCTCCAAATCACATGCTTGCCTGGTATAGGCCTTGCCATGTATTCATGGGAAGCAGGTGCTCATGTTCCTTGGGATCATAATAACTAGAGATGGGAAGGCCCTTCGAAATCACTTAATCATCAAATTTTACAGATGAAGAAACTGATATCCAGGTAAGTTAAGTTATTTTTCCAAGGTAAGATAGTAATAAGTAGCAGAGCTGGGATTTGAACCCAGGTCCATTTCTTTCAAATCTAGCATTTTTCCTACTAGGCTATACCACATCAGAGACCTTCCTTTAGCTCTCTAGTAACAGATGGAACCTTAGAAGTAGATGAAAATAATTTGAAAGTGCAGGGTGTGGTATTAATAAGTGTGTACATGGCCGTTGCAGATTACGGGGAACTCAACAAAGTTTTTACAGGCCTAACAATTTTGAAAAACTATTTAGAGTGACTAATTTACTCTCATGATCTCCTGGAGAGTTGTTTACTAGATTGCAGGGGTTTTACATATCTCAATTATTTCCTTATCCTTCCTCTCCATTTTGGTTTCCTGGTCTATTTATACTTCCTGCCTGCAACAGACTCGTTTACATTTGGGGATGGAGGGCATAACCCAGACTATGTCAGAGCAAAAAAAGAGAAATTATATTTGAGCAATATACCACATGGTGGCACTGGTGTAAACCAACAGCCCCCTCATGCATAAAAGCTTGAAAGATTGATGAGTGTGACCATAACTTACTTCTTGCTTCTGTGGTGTCTGGGATATCTTTATTGAATCTGTGCAGACCCTAAAGAAAACAGGGGAAAAGGTCAGAGTGGAACAGTAAAAAATCTCCGTGGACATAGAATCAGAAGAATTAGATTCTAGTTTCTCTCTGATGCTCTCTCAATAGCCACGTGACCTTAGGAAAGTGACAGCTACCCCAAGTTTCAGTCTCATCAAAGAAGATGTAATAGTCTGTAAAATGGGACCGCTAAAAACATCTTCCTTTCTTATTTTGCACCATTATAATGAGGATCAAATGAAATAAGCATGTGAATAGGCACTGACAACTGGAAGGTTCCATTGAATTATAAGGGGTTCACATTGGTGTTATAGTCATCATTGTCTTCATTGTCCTTAACTTATTTGTTCTGTTCCCTTTTATTCTTTCCTTGGTTATTTTCTCTCTACCCTTCCACCTCTTCATGAGCATCCAGTGTCTTCCTGCTCTTTTGTTCTTGCTTCTTATCAAAACAGTTTTTAGGAAAGTATTTAATATCAGTCATTTATCCCTTAGTAGGTCTTTCAGTTGTAGGATCATAATGTGGAAGGGGTGTCAAGGGCCAGTTAATATAACTCCATAATTCTTCAGACAGTGGAATCAAAAATTGAAGAATTTAAAGGACGGGATCAGGGTCACCCAGGTAATAAATGTCAAAGGTTGGATTTTGAACCCTGATATTTAGATTACAGTACTGGTGCTCTTTATATTGTATAAGGCAAGACTTTAAAATTAGGAATACCTGAACTTAAGCCTTTCCCCTGACATATATTGGCTGTGTAATCTCAAGACATCTAAGAAACTAAGGCATTTCATGGTTAGAGGGAATTTATACAGCTGGGGTTCTCTATACCTTCGCTTCTTAAAGTATGGGTCATGACCTCATATGGTCATATGTAACTGAGAGTGGGAGTTGTGAAAAATTTGGCAAGAGTAAAAGGTTAGGGGCAGCTAGGTGGCGCAGTAGATAGAGCACCAGCCCTGGATTCAGGAGGACCTGAGTTCAAATGCAGCCTCAGACACTTAATACTTACTAGCTGTGTGACCCTGGGCGAGTCACTTAACCCCAATTGCCTCATCAAAAAAAAAAAAGAGTAAAAGGTTAAGAATCTTTGTTATATACCTATATATCTAGGGTCACATAAAAATTTCTTGGGTGAAAAGGGGTCATGAGTGGAAAAAGTTTAAGAAGCCTTGCTCTATACTGATGAAGTCAGAAGTCCAAACCCCTAGCCAAAACCAAAGAAACAAAAACTCCAAAACTATTGTCCCTGATCATGGAAGGGGAGGCTGATAAAATAGTTTGTCATAAGGGACCTGATGGGAGAGTCATTCAGGGTTTCCAGGGGTCTTTCAGATCATACCCTATAAGGATAACATGGACAATCACGTCAACCATAGTCTAAACCAGGAATATTTAATCACATGCCAATCATCATTATTCAACTACAAAGGATCTATTGCTAGTGAATCTAGCAGAAGATGAAACTATTCAATAAACGGAAAAAGAGAATTTATTCTTTCAGGGCAAAACTGACAAAAATAGGTGGTTATCAAAGTTTGTGTTTGAAATCTTATTAGGGGCCATTCTTAGGACTTAGAGAGATTTTGCAAATAAAATAGGCTGTCAGTGATTAAAACAATTGACTCTTTTATGCCTATTACTCATATTATAATATGCAGTTGGGAGGGCAATCTTGTTCATTGGCCATATGTACCATCTGCCATATAAATATATATGTAAATTTATGTACACATACACATACACATACATGCAGACTGTAACATATGGCCAGTAAGGAATTGTATAGAAGAATGGGGTAAAATATATCATCAAGGAAATATATGCTAGGAAGAGAAGATGGGTTTCATTAAATAGATGGCAGATCAACTGCCCGTGGAGCACTTGCTCCATGCTTTCTTTGATGGCAGGGAGAGAGAGAGAGAGAGAGAGAGAGAGAGAGAGAGAGAGAGAGAGAGAGAGAGAGAGAGAGAGAGAGAGAGAGAGAGAGAAGAAAACAGGGCCAAGGACAGACTCTTGGAGGATACCCATGCTTAGTGGGAATGACCTGGGTGAAAATACATTAAAGATACTGATAAAGGGGCAGCTAGGAGGTACAGTGATAAAACACCAGCCCTAGATTCAGGAGGACCTGAGTTCAAACCCGGCCTCAGACACTTAATACTTACTAGCTATGTGACCCTGGGCAAGTCACTTAACCTTCATTGCCCCACCAAAAAATTAAAAGATAATGATAAGTAGATTTGGGAATTATCAGCATAGTGTTAATAATTGAATCCATGAGAACTGATGAACTCACCAAAATAAATAGTAAAAAGGGAGAAAAGGAACAAGGATATATTCTCAAGGACACCTATGGTTAGTTGAAATGACCTGCATGAAGATTCAACAAAGAGATGGAGTGTTCAGTTAGGTAGGAGGAGAACTAGGAGAGAGCACTGTCATGAAAACCTGGAAAGGAGAGAATATCCATGAGAAGATCATGATTGACAGTGTCAAAGGCTTCGAAGATGTCAAGAAGAAGGAAGATTAGGGGGAAAGAAGTCCTTTGGAAGGATCAGGGTAAGAGCACAGGAGACATTGCACAAGCTCGACATGCAAAGTGAGATTTAACAATGATTCTTGACTTCCTTTTTCATTCTTTTCACTTTCTGAGCTTTGTTATTACAAAACTATAGCAAACAATTTTCTGGAGTCAGAAAATAAGTTTTCTAATGAAAATATTTTCTCAAACCACTAAACTACTTTAAAAATGTGATTAGTAATCTCATCCTCAATCATTATGACTAGTGTAAAGATCCATATATTAGCCTTTGAATTTTGAGACCATAGGGCATAAACTGATTTCAAGGAGGTCAGAGAGTACATCCACCCCTGTGAAACTATATTGAATGATGGTTCCTCTCATCTCCCTCCTACTGCCATCAATTCTCTCTTTCTTTTTTAATCACAATCACTCTCTTTACTTTTATGGTTAGTAGCAACTTGGAAGGTTCCCTAAAAGGTTAAACCTAAACCATCTGTTCAATAAAACTGTTTTGCCAAATGGCTTAAAGCATCCAAGCTCAGAGATCTGTAAGATCTCAAAATAATAAGATAGATAATATTGCCCAACAAGAATATAATTTAATTAAAATAATATCTTGGCAAATTAGTTCATGAATCATCATTGCAGGGAATCAGAGATATCATGATGATAAAATGACATAAGAAGTGGTCAGGACCATTTTCACTTTAGTAATGGTAGAATTCCAGGCTTCTGACCTGAATGGAAGTGCTACTGCATGGATCTCTTCACACTTGAGAGCCTTCAGTCAGTTCAGCCATCAGCAGTACCTGTGATTCAATTCAATTGAACAAATATTAATGAAACACCCTACTATGGGTAAGACTTTCTGCTAAGTGCTAGGAATATGGGCTGGATTTGTGACTTTATTCATATAAGGAATTCTGAGTTGTGGAAACTTGAGCTCCCAATGCAGATCATCACCTTCCCTGCAATTTACAATCTCAGAGAGTTTCCTGGAACACTGATGTTAAGTGATTTGCTTAAGGTCATATAACCAGTATGTATTAGGTCTTACTGGTTTTAGGATCAGTTCTCTGTTCACTCTCATTCACTGCCTTAACAAAAACAATAAGGAAACAGTCTCTTCCCTCAAAGAGCTTCAATTTATGGGATAAAAGAACAAATACAAAGATAATTGAACATAAACTGTATGCAAAGTAATTGCAGGAGAAAGTGCTAACTACTAGAGGGATGAACAAAAGCCTCATGTAAGAGTGGAGCCACATAAGGTGCAAAGGATTTCAAAGAGCAGAGGTGAGGAAGGGAAAACATTCCAGGAATGAAGGAAAACCTATGAGTCTAATGAAGAGAAGGGCACAGGAGATGGAATGTCATGTCAGGGAATAGTGAAAGGGTCAATTTGACTAAAACAGAATTTGAGAGTAAAGTGGGAAAGATAAGGGTCAGCTTATGAAGGACTTTAATTCACAACGGAGAAGTTTGTATTTTATTATGGTCTCATAATACCTTTATTATTTGCTTATTTATAGATCTTTGTATTATAAAATTATATTGTAGGGGCAGCTAGGTGGTGCAGTAGATAGAGCACTGGCCCTGGATTCAAGAGGAACTGAGTTCAAATCCGGCCTCCAACACTTAATACTTAACTAGCTGTGTGACCCTGGGCAAATCACTTAACCCCAATTGCCCAGCCCCCCAAAAAACCACAAAAAACAAAACAAAACAAATTATATAGTAAATTATTATAAAAGTATTATATATTATAAATTATATAGATGTATTATAAAGATATAATTAGTGAAGTTTGATTTAAAGGTATTATATCAGGATGATCTCATTATCAACAAATTAAAAGGAATAGCAAGTTGTGCATAGTGGATTTGCAGTTTCATATACAATCATCATTTTTATTGTACTATGTTATGGAAATGCTTATTTTATTACATAAATTAAATGTTTAAAGAAGCCTGGGTGTGACTCAATCCATTTGGTCAAAAGGAAGCACAGTGGATAGAGTGTTGGACTTATAGTCAGGAAGTGACATGGTTCACCCAACATGGACCTCCAAGTCAAGTTACTTTCCTGGAAATAGTGATTGAAGCTCTTTGAAGACAAGGACTATTCATTTTTTTCATCATATGTCCAGTACCTAGAGCAATGATTGGCACACTGTAGGCCCTTACGTTGTTGAATTGATTTGAGCTACTTGTACCTGACTTGAAAGTCACAGACAGCTTTATAAGCTGTCTAATGTCACCTAAGTAGTTGAACTTCACATAAATAGCAAGTCAGGGCAAGACATGTACCCGTGATGGGGTTCTGGGAAGTAGCCAGTTGATCAGCTTCATCAGTACTGAACTATGTTCATTGCAAAAGAGTTTTCAGTGTGATGAGCAAGTGCAAAAGACAAAGCATGACCTCAGGCAATGAAGGAAGAAAAATATTAAACCAGGAGGTATAGGTTTGTTTTTTTTTAAATGAATCTTAGAGCATCAGACCTAAAAAGGACCTTAGAGATTTTCTAGTTCAAGCCCCTTATCAGACAAAAGAGGACTAAGTTCAGAAAGAGTCCAGATGACTTACTCAAGGTCATAAAGCAAGTAAGTTATCGACTAGGGATTTGGAAACAGGTTTCCTGACTGCCAGGTGAGGGTTCTTTCTGCCATACCATGAAATCAACCTGCCACAGATGAACTAGAGAAGGAAATCATGATTTGGAAGCAATCTGCCCTGTGGTTTGGGGGCTGAGGAGACCACCGAAGACAGTGACAGGACCTGGGAAAGGTAACTACAATTGTAATTCAATGGCAAACTTCAGTGTCATCATTGTTGAAAGAAATTTGGAGCTATACTTAGGACTTTGCAAACATAGTCAGACATGTAAAAAACCAGCACTAACTAGAAATGGCCAAGAACTGAAACATAGAATCTTAGGATCCACAGCATCTGGTCCAACTGAAGCACTTCATGGTTTTCTCTCTTTTGTCAAATTTTCTCAGAACAATTTGCCATTCTTTCTCATTCCCTTTAGATCACATTCCTTTTATCATAATTATTTAGGTATACATAATAGATGATTGACAAAAAAATAGTAAGCAACCTTCTCATAAAAATGAGTAGATTCAATGTAACACTAGATCAAATACCAGTGAAACTACCTGGAGGGCCAGCAGAGGGTGGAAAGAGAGGGAGGACTGTCACCTTGACAGTGATTTAAATAACCCTTGCCTGTAGAGGCCTGTGGGAATCAGTATCAATAGAAAGTGTACTTTTCTTCCCTTGAAGGACATGAATTTACATGCCCCTATGCTTCAATGTGATGCAACAAAAATATAAAAGAGTGTGTAGGCCTTTTCTCAAGAGAAATGGATAGTCGTTTATTCCCTCATTCGTTTAACCATCAATCACAGAATTGCCAAATCTCAGAGGTAGAATACCAGCCCCATCCTAGTCCAACCCATACCTGTACAAGAATCCTTTCCACAACATATATAACAACACATGATTGGCCATTGAGCTTTGGTTTGAACCCATGAATTCTAGAAGCAGCCCATTCAAGTTTTCAATGGCTCTAATTAATTGGAGAGGCAACACAGTGTATTAGATCGACGGTCTAGACCACAGATTCTTAATTAACCTGGGGTTTGTGAACTTGTTTATATAAAATTAAATGTTGGTAACAGTATTTTGATATAATGGATTTCCTTAGAAATCCTATGCATATTGTTTTCTTCTCATTCTGAGAAGGGTTCATAAGACTTCACCAGTCTGCTAAAGATGTCCAAGTCACAGCAGTCATCAGTAAGCACTTTTCCTAGACTTTGGGTCAAACACACAAAAAAAGGTTAAGAACTCCCAGTCTAGGGGGCAGCCAGGTGGTGCAGTGGATAAAGCACCAGCCCTGGATTCAGGAGGACCTGAGTTCAAATCCAGCCTCAGACACTTGACACTTACTAGCTGTGTGACCCTGGGCAAGTCACTTAACCCTCCTTGCCCCCGCCAAAAAAAAAAAAGAAAGAAAGAAAGAAAGAAAAAGAACTCCTTGGAGTTAGGAAATCCTGCCTTACACATATCCTAGCTGTGTGTTCTTGAGCAAATCACTTAACCCTTTAGGGCCCAGGCAAATTTCTAGGCCAAGAGGAATTGTTGATCTTTATCAGAGGAGGGACTTTTCATGAGTTCACAGATACAGACCTAAATGACTGAATGTATTAGAGAGGGAATTCCATCCCCACTTCAATTAATGTAATCAATGTAAGGATATGAAGACATTTTAATATGTCTAAATTCTGATATCTTTTTTAGTTGGTAAGTCTCTTAGAATGAATCACTGAATCAATCAGAAGATAGGGTAGAGAAAAGACCCCAAGAGGGAAATTTTTGTAGCTTATGTTTGTTCATGAGTCTACTGCTCCTAACTTGCATTATAGATTCTAGCAGTTTAATAGGTGTAGCATTGAGACTCACTAGTCTACAAATGCTTCAGGGTCTCCTTTCTCTATTTTCTTATTAATTGAAGTCATTTTGGCAATAAGGCAGTTATCAAGGACCAGTGGGTATGTAACAAGGCTACACATTTTGATCAAAAATTCCACAAGTCCACTTTCATATTCCTTCAAAATTTTCAACCAGATGACTCATGGTGTGATAAACTTAGAATTCCACTGGATTTGGAGTCAGAAGGTAAGGATCTAATTCTAGTTCTGCTACTTAGAAATACAGATTTACAGCCTACAAATACCTCAAAGACTCTTCATTTTACATATGAGAAAACTGAGGCCCAGAGAAGTAAAATGTCTGACCTAAGGTCCTCTAACTCTAAATTGTGGATTTTTTCCCACATTGCTACCTCATCTCTCTAGGATTTAGGTCCATTTTCTCACTTTACTAGGAACACAGTGCCTAACTTCTACATTTCTTTGTCTATAAAATGAAGATAATAATTCTTGTGATAACAATAGCTAGCAGTTATTTAGAGGTTTTTGATCCTCATAACAACATTTGGGGGAAGGTATTATTTCTTTATTTATTTATTGGTGAGGCAATTGGGGTTAAGTGACTTGCCCAGGGTCACACAGCTAGTAAGTGTTAAGTGTCTGAGGTCGAATTTGAACTCAGGTCCTCCTGACTCCAGGGCCGGTGCTCTATCCACTGCGCCACCTAGCTGCCCCAGAAGGTATTATTATTACTCCCACTTTACTAATGAGGAAACTAAGGCAGCTAGAGGTTAAGTGATATGTCCAAGGTCACATAACTAATAAGTGTCTGAAGCAAGATTTGAACTCAGGTCTTTCTGACTCTAGGCACAGTGCTTTTACTATCAACCTTACATAGTGGTGGTGAGGAAAGAGCTCTGTGAATTTTAAAGTTATATATAAATCTGAGCTATTATTTATTTCCTAGTGATGGGAAAAATAGCACAAAATTAACAATATTATTGTTAATACCTCTGATCTGAATATAAACTCTTTAGCCTGGTGTTTAAGATCTCCTATGCTCTTATCCCTACTTAACTTTCCTTACCTCCCACAATTCCTTAGGTGTATATACTTCCCATCTGAAATGGGCAAATAACTCTTGTCCTCCTGCTAGAGTGTATTCACTTGATCTTTTCCTCATTCAAACCTTTACTTATGCTATTCCTTCAACCTGGAATGCTTCCCTCTGTACCATTTTCATTCATCAAAATCTTCCCCAGATTTCAGGATCTGAGCTCCAGACCACTGGTATCAAACTCAATTAGAAATGGTGGCCGGGGGTGTGTGTGTGTGGGGCAGCTAGGTGGTACAGTGGATAAAGCACTGACCCTGGATTCAGGAGGGCCTGAGTTCAAATCTGGCCTCAGACACTTGACACTTACTAGCTGTGTGACCCTGGGCAAGTCACTTAACCTTCATTGCCCCACAAAAATAGTGGGTCCAGAAAACCAAACAGAAGGATTCCTGACAGCCATATATTGACTTAGAAAACAACATATTAACATTATCTATGTTCTATTGTATTTTATTTATTTTGTTATTTTCCAACTACATTTTAATCTGCTTTGGGCTGTCTTGGGGAATGTTATAGGCCATGTCTGGCATCTCTGCTCGAGACTACTTTATGTACTATTAGAGGATGTTTGTTCTGCCTTTTCATTTTTTTTACATGTATTTGCTGACTTGTCTTATCCCCTTTTCTAGACTATAAGTTCCTTAGAGACACACTCAAGATCTTCTTCATCTTTACATCCCCTGAAGTGCATAACATAGTGCTTTACATGTAGTAAATGCTTAATAAAAAATTGTTAAGTTGAATTGGATACAGAAAGTTTGCTTTATAAAAAAAATCAGATGACAAGGTTGGCCAGTTACTGGCCTACCTGAGAACTCAGAAAAAGCCTCAAGGCAAGGAAGTTGAAATCTCAATAAATACAGCACTGGGAACACATTCTGAATTTAAAAATTAACAGGAAGAACTTCAAGAAATAACTTTTAATGGGGAGCAATAAAATCCAGCCCAGTGTTAAGAAAGAAAGATCAGAAAACAAAGGGACTTAGAGGATAAGCATTTTACATTTTAAAAAAAGCACTTCAAGGATTAGGGATTTCACAGACTTTATGTGTTTGATCTCAGAATACATATCAGGGTTTCTCTGCACCTCAGCGGTCAGACTTTAGGAATTACTGTAGCCCCCAAGCCTTACCACCTGCTGGCTGATGTTCTGGTACCAAGAGTCCTCACACTTACTTAGACTGGTCAGTTACCTAGACAATGGATTTTTTTTTTAATTAAGAGACCCATTTTCCCCTGCTTTGCAGGATGGTTAAGAATTATACTTGGCTAATACAGTTTTCAGAACAGGGTCACCTCCATTCCATACTGAAGCATGGAGTAGGTCTTTGCTGGGTGAAGAATTACCTAAGAATAATACTTTAGTATTTCAATGATCTATTCATTAGTGTAGATATCAGAGGCACATCATAATCACCCTACAACTTAGTATAGTGTTTTCATGACCATGCCCAAGAGCCAAGATGAATTCCCCCACAGTCAGCATTATAGCTTTTCTATACTTCACTAGGCTGAACTATGCACAGCAGACATATATTCCATCACCAAGCCCATAGCTGAGGCTTTTCTAGCTTGGTTGTGAATTGGTGCTCTGTTAGCATGGCTTTAGCCTCCAAACCACAATAAGATATCCCAGTAGGATGTTAGAGAAGATTGCAAGGTACTAGAGGGGTGGGAAGAGTAATGAGTAAATTGATATAATAATGTCATGCTGTAAGAAATTATGAAAGTGATATTTGTAAAAAAAACCTGGGAAGAGAGTGAAATGAACAGTAAAAATGAATAATTTTGAAGGACAAGAACTCTGAGTGATGATTACTCATGGTTTTAGAAGAGCAATAATGAAGCATGCTACCCACTCCTGACCAAGAGGGGATGGACTAATATGCTTAATGCTACACATTTCTGGAAATGGTAAAAGTGGGAATTTCCTTTGTTTGACTATGTTTATTTGTTACAAGGGTTTTGTTTTTTCTTTTTTTCTCATGGAGGTAGAAGGGAAGGAGAGGAGAAAAAGAAAAAAAAAGTATGATGATTTTTTAAAATTAAAGTAAACTTTTAAAAGAGTAGCAAGCCAAAGAATAAGGTCTTTATTTTGGGACAGGAACAAAACAGGGATTATGTGACCCAAATGCATTTTAAGTAAGCTGATCTCTCATCTGTATGGAGTTTTCCTTAACTCTAAGTAGCAAGAGAAGGTTTTCCCATTTGTAAATTAAGGGGCTTGGACCAGACAAATAAATGTGTTCCCTTCCAGCTTTAACATTTGAAGATTCTATGATATGGACAAAAGGAGGATGAGAAAGTGGGAATGTTCCCTGACTTACATTCACTGTAATGAACTAACCATAGGCATGCAGAGAATGCTTTCTGGATGATTATGACTAAGGCTGATTTTTAATTCAACCTTCTCTATCTTTCAATTTGCTCTTGATTAGGTTTATAAATCAATGAAAATGAATACTCTTTTAAATGCTCTATATACCTCTGCCACCACTGCTGTAGCATAGAACTTGGGACACAGTGGGTATTTCATAAATGCTTATTGAATGAATGAGAGAGTGAGTGAATGAATCTATGAATTTCTTCTATTTGTCTTTGAAAACGCATAAATGCAAACCAATCTGGGAGAGAAAAGAGTTTAAAGATAGGGTTCATATCCCTATTTTCCATTGTAGACTTTGCAGAGTAGAGGAAAGAGAATTGCAAAAATCATATCATTAAACCCATCCATCCTTTAGTGGGAATTCCATATGTGATCATTTAGTTTTCATTTAAAGATCTCCATGATGGGAAATCGTTACCTTCCAAAGCAGCTATTCTACTCTCAGCCAACTCAAATTAACGTGCATTTTTCCCTTCTCTCAAGCCAAACTATACCTCTTTGCATCTCACACATTGTTCTTACTTCTGTCCTCTGGAGGCCAAGTTAAACAAGGCTAATCCCTTTGCTACATGGCAACCCTTCAAATATTTCAAACAAACACTTTCTCCTTAGGCTAAACATCTCGAAGTCTTTCACATGATCTTTTGTCTGGCATGATTTTAAATTTTCTTGCCTCCCTGGGCACTCTCCTCTGGAGGTACTCACACTTGTCAATCTCCTTTCTCAAAGGTGTCACCCAGAAATAAAAAACATTCCAGATATCATCTGAACAGGGCAGAGTACAGCAGCATTATTTTTTTTCTCATCCTGCACATTATGCTTCTATTAATACAGTCCAATAGAATTTTAGGAGTGCCCTGATTTAATGTTTCCACATCTGTAAAATGGGAACAAATAATATTTTCTTTTCTAAACAGTTGTTGTGAAGAAATAAAAATCACAGAATCACATATTTTTACCTCAAAAGAAATCTCCATTAACGCATATGTGGCAAAAAGTGGTTCTTTAGTCTCTACTTAAATACCTCCAATGTAATGGAATATTGATGGGCTATACGAAATGATGAGCAGGATGGTTTCAGAAAAATCCAGGGACACTCATAAGGACTGATGAAAAGTGAAGTGAGCAGAACCAGGAGAATATTGTACCCAGCAATAGCAATATTGTGATGATTGGTTATGAAACACTTAGCTATTCTCAGCAATACAATGATCCAAAACAATTCCAAAGAACTTATGTTGAAAAACATTATCTTACCTCCAGAGAAAGAATTGTTGAACTCTGAGTGCAGACTGAAACACACTTTTTAAAAAAGCAACAGTTTTTCTTTTGTGAGTGTGCTTTCTCTTTAAAATGTTTAACATAGAAATATGTTTTGCATGACCATATATACATATATATAATTGATATCATATTGCTTGCCTTCTCAAGACAGGTCTGAGATATAAAATTTGGTACAAAATTTTTTTTAAATGGATATATTTTTTTCACGTGTAATTGGAAAACATTTCACAAAATAAATTTAAAACTATTCCCAATATGGGGAGCTCTACCTCCTTAGGTAGCTAGTTCCACTCCTGCATATCTCTTAATTTTATTTTATTTTAAAAAAATGTAATTTTTTCAATTACATGTAAAAGTTTTTAATGTTTGTTTTTTTTTAATTTTGAGTTTCCAAATTCTCTCCTTCCCTACCTCTTCTCCCCCATCATTGAGAAGGCAAACAATTTTATATAGGTTATTCATGTGCAGTCATGCAAAACATTTCCACATTAGTCATGTGTGAAAGAAAACAGTCCAAAAAAATCCCCCAATCCAACAAAAATAAAGTTTAAAAAAGTATGTTTCATTCTGCATTCAGATTCTGTCAGTCCTTTATCTGGAGGTGGGTATCATTTTTCATCACTATTCCTTTAAAATTGTCTTGGATCATTGTCTTGCTGAGAATAGCTAAGCTATTCACACCTGATCATCATATGATATTGTTGTTAATGTATACAATATTCTCCTGGTTCTACTCACTTCACTTTGCATCAGTTCATGTATGCCTTTCCTGATTTTTTCTAAAATCAGCCTGCTTGTCATTTCTTAATAACAGAATAGTATTCCATCCCAATCATATACCACAACTTGTTCTGCCACTTACCAATTAATTGGCATCCCCTCAATTTGCAATTCTTTGCTACCACAAAAAGTTTAAAACTCTGAATTTGGGGAAATTTTTTCTTGACATAGTCTAAATTTACCTTTTTACAACTTCTATTCATTGCTCCTGGTCCATCCCTCTGAATGCCAAACAGAACAAATCTAATCTCAGGATGTACTGGTAAATGTTTAACAACTGGCTCTCAAAAAAAAAATAATAACCAAAACCTTAAATGTATACATACCAAACTTTTAAGCTTAATCTAAATTACTAAATTTTTTCCCATCCCTTTCTTAAGTCTAGAAAATCAACAAAACAAACATCTGAGTCATGATTTGTAACATTATCCCAGGATGTAAATGCTCATACTGAAAATTTAATAATCAGCTCTCAAGGGTTTATCTGATCTGATACCAGCACACCTCTGCATCCCTCTTCTACATGACAGCTCTGGACATCTTTGAAGACAGCTAGACATCAAGAGAAGTCTTCTCTAGGCTAAACATCCTTTCTTCCTTCAGCTGTTTGTTATGTGACAAGAACTAAAGACCCTTTAAATAATGCCCTAAATTCAGGTTACATAAAGTTGTTATGAAGTCCACTCAGATATAGCAGCTATATTGGAAGTAAACCAGAAAATTAAGAAAAAACACCAAAAACTCCACAACTTTTTAGGAAAAAAACCCCAGCACAATGTTATGAAGAGAGGGGGAAGAAAAAGCGAGTCAGAGGATAGTACGTGCATTTTAAAAGTCCTACTTCAGGAAATAGGGATCAATCATTTCAAAGACTTTTCCACAAGTAACCCAGATGAGGATGTGAATAGGCTCCTAACATATTTACTCACCTCTAGCCCATTTCTCTTCCCATAAATCCTGAGTACTGTTGCCAGATTAATCATACTAAAATGCGACTTTAGCCATGTCATCCCCTTACTCGAGAAGCTATAATAATTTCCCATTGCATGTTGGATCAAACCCAAATACTTCATTTTGGTATTGAAGGCCCCCTGTCACCTAGCTCCACCTCTCCAGCTAACTTTATTGCCCTCTATTTCCTTAAAAGGAACCCTTGGTTCTAGGCAGACACTTTCCCTGTTTCCTGGTATGCTGTCTCACCCCCACCACCCTTAATTCCCTGCTTCTTACTCACATGCAGAAGTAAGCCATCTGCAGGAAATACTTTAAAAAACAATTGTGTGTGATCAACAATGATCTTTGTTGTTTCATGAGTAAATATCCTCTTTTTGCTGAGATGAGACCTGAGGTTACTTGGAGGTAGGTACTGGATTTCTGCTTTTGTAGAAATAAACCGGAGCTGCTCGATAATATCAATGGGATGAAGCTATCTCAAATACACTCCAAAAGTCGGAGCCCTGTAGTGGCCTTTGGTCACTTTTACCAAGACTACAAGCAAGCAAGCAGAAACAAGTGCTTATTCAATGACAGATTCTAGAGTTACAAAGACAGAAATGGAACAGTCCCTTCCTTCAAGGAAGATGACATGTCCGTGTATATAATATGTGTGAAAGTAAATTTAGAGGACAATGTACTAGCTATTGGGGATAGGAGGCGGGGTAGGGGCAGAAAAAGGCTTGTATTGAAGATGTCCCTTAAGCTGCCCTTTTCAGGAAAACAGAGGTGAGATAGGGGTGTATTCCAGGCATGGACAGCTGGTAAAAAGACACAGAGATTGGGGCAGCTAGGTGGTGCAGTGGATAAAGCACCCGCCCTGGATTCAGGAAGATCTGAGTTCAAATATGGCCTCAGACACTTGATACTAACTGTGTGACCCTGGGCAAGTCACTTAACCCTAATTGCCCCACAAAAAAAAGACAGAGATGGAAGATGAAGTGCTATGTATAAGAAATAGCAAGACAGGCAGTGTGGCTGGACTAGAGTACAGGAAGTATAAGTCAATAAGTGAGTTGTCAAGGGCTGTGTTGTACGGGGCTTTAACTGTCCAAATGAGGAGTTTTATATTTGATCCCAGAGGGTCTAGAGAGTTGCCAGAGGTTACTGAGTAGGGGAGTGAAATGGTCAGATCTGCCCTTTAGGAACATAACTTTGGCAGCTGTGAGAGAGATGGATTGAAGAAGGAAAGGAAATAGGTACTTAATAAACAAGTGCCTACTATGTGCCAGGCACTGTGCTCAGTGCTACAAATGCTCTCTCATTTCACCTTTATAACAATCCTGAGAGGTAAGGTGCTAGCTACTATTATCCCCATTTTCCAGTTGAGGAAACTGATGCAGACAGAAGTAAAATGACTTTTCCAGAGTCACATAGCTACTAAGTGTCTAAGGTCATATTTAAGATCAGGTCTTTTTGACTCTAGCTGGCTTCCTCAGTTTCCTCAACTGGAAAATGAGAATGATAATAACACTTACCTCACAGGATAGGATCAAATGAGAAAATATTTGTAAAGCACATAGCACAATGCCTGGCATATAGCAGATGCTTAATAAATGTTTGTTCCCTTCGCCTTGTTCCCTCTGACTTCAATCCTTTCTCCAAATCACTTTCATTCTTGGTCCATATTTCCCATCTGCTGATCCCACCCTATCCATATTGTTTTATCTTCCCTCTGTGTTTCCATTATTTTTTCTACAAGTATGTAAGATAATCCTAAAGTTAAATACAAATTTATATGTGCAGAACCATTGAACTAATGTTAAATTGGCTCTTTTCTAAGGCTGTAGTATATCAGAAACTTATCTCTTGTAATTCATCCCTTTTTTACTTGATCTGGCTGAACTAAGGATATGTAATAAGCTGAGGAAGCTAGGTGGCGCAGTGGATAAAGCACCGGCCCTGGATTCAGGAGGACCTGAGTTCAAATCTGGCCTCAGATATGCTTACTAGCCGTGTGACCCTGCGCAAGTCACTTAACCCTCATTGCCCTGAAAAAAATAAGGGATATGTATTAAGCTGACACCAGAACTCAAGGAAAGCAAACCATTATTTACTATACTATTTTCATCGTATACTTGTTCATACACATGCATTTTCTTAGTTCTGAAATTGAGTTGTGAAGGAAGAACTTTTCATCTAAAATGTTTGTACGGGGGGGTATCATGTGGGCAGAACTTCAGCTGGCTATTGTTTGTTCTTTGTTCTCAAAGAAGACCATGACAGATATCTTGAATTGCAATGAAATGGATTTAAGCGAGCAAGGGCTGTTGTGCAAAGTCGCCAGCCTTACTCTTTCCTCCAGAGCCATCAGGGATCTGTGGCAAAATATGTGTCAGGACAACTGGAAATGGCCCCGGATATTTGAGGCAATTGGGGTTAAGTGACTTGACCAGGGTTACACAGTTAGGAAGTGTCAAGTATCTGTGGCCAGATTTTAATTCAGGTCCTCCTGACTCCAGGGCCAATGCTTTACCCACTGTACCACCTAGCTGCCCTACTTCAATTGGCATAGACTCATCAAAGACCATTCTCAATAGCACTAGAAAAGGCTGAATAAATGAAGTTGGGGCAGGTAGGTGGCTTAGTGGACACAGCTCTGGTCCTGGAGATAGGAAGACTCCTTTTCCTGAATTCAAACCTGACCTCAGACACTTAATAGCTGTGTGACCCTGGGCAAGTCACTTAACCCTGTTTGCCTCAGTTTCCTCATCTGTCAAATGTGCTGGAGAAGGAAATGGCAAACCATTTCATTATCTTTGCCAAGAAACCCCTCAAAGGGATAACAAAGAGACATGACTGAAATGAGTGAACAACAAAAAACAAATGAAGCTACGTTCAAATGAAGTGTCCTTAGGTGATGCAGATGGGTACATTGCTATTGTTTTCCTTTAAAGGGAAGGAATTTCATCAGAACACTGAGGACTTATATACAGGAAACATGTCCCTTGGCATTCAAGACTATCATAGCCTTATTGCCTTCTCTTTCAAAAGTGCCACCCTATCTCCTTGCTCCCCTTAACCTCTATCATTCTGGATTTCAAGTATCATAAATGGGCTAATATAAAAATAAACACCAGCAATTGCTACTTATTCAGGGCAGGTAAGTAGCATAGGACATAAGACTGTTAGACTTAGAATCAGCAAGACCTGAATTCAAATCTAGCCTCATACACTTACCAGCAGCGGGACCCTGGGCAGGTCACTTAACCACCATCAGCCTCAGTTTCCTCACCTGAAAATTAGAGATAATAATAATATGTATCTCACAGTGTTATCATGTGGATCAAATAAGACAATAATTGTAAAATGATTAGCACAGTGCCTAGCACATAGCAAGTGTTATATAAATATTAGATTTTATTATAGTTGTCATGTAATGTATCATATGTAAGCACTTGGTAAACTTTAAAAGTGCTAGATAACTGCTAACTATTATTGCTCCTTAGGGATAGAAATCCCAGGGCAATCTCCCAGAACAAATATTTCCTATTTTCTTATTCCTCAGTTTTGCTGCATTATCCTCCAGATTTTTATTGTCTTAAGTATTGATACCTGAAATAACTTAGCATGGAGCTAATAGGTAAGCTAGGTGCTGCAGTAGATAGACTTCCAGGGCTAGAGTCAGGAAGACTCATCTTCCTGGGTTCAAATCTGGCCCTAGACACTAGCTGTGTGACCCTGGGTAAGTCACTTAATATTGCTTCAGTTTCTTCATCTGTAAAATGAGTTGTAGAAGAAAATGGAAAAGCACTTCTGAATTTTTGCCAAGAAACCCCCAAAATGAGATTACAAAGAGTTGGACACAACTGAAGTGACTAAACAACAATATACATATAGATATATACAAACATATGAAGAATGTTTGATTTCATTCATGTGGAGGAACTTATTCTGCCCACACAAGTGACAACCCATCTATAATTTGGATGGTCATGACTTAGGGAGTCATCTGAAGTACATGGAAGTTACCTGGCTTGCCAAAGGCTTACCCAATGACTGGTAAGTGCTAGAAGTATGATTTGAACCCAACTCTTCCTGATTCCCAAACCCAGCATTACATCTTCTCCTCTATGCTACTTCTATAACCCTTTCTCATTCTGAAAAATGTTCTAGGATTGAAGTTTCTTTCCAAAAAAGTTGGCCTGGGCTCAAAGGGAGTAGGAAGGATCCTCTCCACAATGCCCCGGGAAATGACTATAGGGAAAGAAACCTTAGGAGAGATGGAGAGATAATAGATGTCACAAGTGCATCCCTATACCACCATTATTTTTGTTTCCACTAATAATGAAGCACCTGACAATGAAACCAATTTGGTTGAAAGAATTGGGCATGTTTATATTTGAGATATGAAACCTTTATCTGAGAAACTGTCTATAAAATGTTTTCCCCTATTTTTTGCTTTCCTTCTGATCTTGGCTACATTTGTTTTATTTGTACAAAACCTTTTAATTTTATCTAATCGAAATCATCCATTTTACACCTAATTTTGTTCTCTCTTGTTTATTCATAAATTGTTCACCCATCCATAAGTCTGATAAGTAATGTTTCATGTTCTTCAAATTTTCCTGTAATATCTCCTTTTATATCTAGGTCATGTATCAATTTTGACCTTATTTTGGTAAAAGGTGTAAGATATTGGTCTATGCAAGAGCTGGGGGTGGGGGGATGGGATAGGTGACACATCATAGCTGTATTCAAACATTTAAAGGTTCCTCACACAGAGGAGGCATTAGTCTGTTTTTGTTTGTCCTCAGATAGCATTACTAGGAACAATGAGTGAAAGTTGTAAAGATGAAAATTTAGGCTTGATGTTAGGAAAAGAGTAATCTTTTTTATTTTTTAACTTTTTTGTTTGTTTTTTATTTTAATATTTTATTTTTTATAATTACATGTAAAGACAGTTTTAAGCATTCATTTTTCTTCTTTTTTTGATAATAAATATTTTTATTTAAAGTTTTGAGTTCCAAATTCTATCTCTCCTTCTTTCCCTCCCCTCTCACTGAGATGGTAAGCAATCAGATATAGATTATGTATGTGCAATTATGTAAAACATTACCATATTAGTCATTTTGTGTAAGAAAACTTGAATAAAAGTAAAATAATGAAAGAAAATGAAAAATAGCATGCTTCAGTTTGTGTTCAATCAATACCAGTTCTTTCTTTTGAGGTAGATAATATGCTTTAGGATTGTCTTGGATCATTGTATTGCTGAATGGTTGTCATTCCCAGTTTTTCATTAAACAATAATCCTGTCATTATGCACAACATTCCCATGGTTTTGCTCACTTCACTATACATCAGTTCATATAAGTCTTTCCAGGCTGTTCTGAAATCATCCTGCTTGTCATTTCTTACAGTAGAATTCCATCATCATCATACATCACAGCTTATTTAGCCATTCCCTAATCGATGGGCATTCCTTTGATTTTCAATTCCTAGTCACCATAAAAAGAGCTGCTATAAATATTTCTGCACAAATAGGTCTTTTTCTCTTTTGGGGGATGTCTTTGGGATATAAACTTAGCAGCGGTATTGCCAGATCAAAGGGTATGCACAGTTTGATAGCCCTTTGGGCATAGTTCTAAACTGTTCTCCAGAATGGTTGAACCAGTTTACAACTCCACCAACAGTAGATTAGTGTCCCAATTTTCCTACATCCCCTCTAACATGCAATATTTTCCTTTTTTTGTCATATTTGCCACTCTGATGGGTATGAGGTGATACCTTAGAGTTGTTTGAGTTTGCATTTCTCTAATCAAATATGATTTAGAGCATTTTTATATGACTACAGATAGCTTTGATTTGTCTGACAACTGCCTGCCCATATCCTTTGACCATTTATCAATTGAGTAATGACTTGCATTTTCATTAATTTGACTCAGTTCTCTATATAGTTGAGAAAGGAGCCCTTTATCAGAGATACTTGTTTCAAAAATTCTTTCCCAGTTTTCTGCTTTCCTTATAATCTTGGTTACATTTGTTTTGTTTGTGCAAAAGCTTAATTTTACATTTTGTATTGTTCTCTTTATATTCTTTGGTCCTAAATTCTTCCCCTTTCCGTAAATTTGACAGATAAACCTACCATGCTCTCTTAATTTGCTTATGGTTTCACCCTTTATGTGTACATCAATGTATCCATTTTGACCTTATTTTAGCATACTGTGTGAGATGCTGGCCTATATCTAGTTTCTGCTATACTGTATTCCAGTTTTCCCAGCAATTTTTGTTCCAAAAGCTTGGATCTTTGGGTTTATCATATACTAGATTACTATTGTAATTTACTATAGTGTCCCTATTCTATTCCACTGATCCACATCTCTATTTCTTAGCCAGAACCAGATTATTTTGATAATTACCACTTTATAATACAGTTTGAGATCTGCCACTGCTAGACCACCTTCTTTCACATTTTATCCATTGATTTCCTTCATATCCTTGAGCTTTTTTCAACATTCACTTTTATAAGATTTTTTTTTTAGTTCCAAAATGTACTTCCTTTATCCCTTCTCTACCCCTTTCCTAAGAAAGCAAGCAATCTGATATAGGTAATATATGTACAACCATGTGAAGTCATGTTAAACATATTTCCAAATTAGTCATGTTGTGAAAGAAAAATCAGAACAAAAGGGAAAGACCACAAGAAAGAACAAACACAAAACAGAAGTTAAAATAGTTTGCTTTGATTTGACTTCAGACTCCACAGTTCTTTTTTCTGAATGTGGAGAACATTTTCCATCATGAGTCTTTTTAAATTGTCTTGGCTCATTGCATAGCTGAGAAGAGCTTAGTTCATCATAGTTGATCATTGCACAATTGTACTGTTATTGTGTACAATCAATGTTCTCCCATTTCTGCTCACTTCACTCAGTGTCAGTTCATGTAAGTCTTTCCAGGTTTTCCTGAAATCTGCCTGCTCATGACTTCTTATAGTCTAATTGTATTCCATTACATTCATATACCACAACGTGTTCAGCTAAGGAAAAGAGCATTCTAATGATAATAGTTGTCCAAAAGCAATTTGGGACAAAGGAAAGGTAACAAAAGACACATTCTAGGCTCAATAGAGCAAAAACTCTGAGAGCGTTGACTTATAGTTCTGTTTTTCAAATTAACTGGAGGACAGAGCTGGGTAGACATGAGGTTTTGCTAGTTAAAACCACTTCTGGGGTCGACTAAAGGCCTATCTGCCCCTTTCTTTTTTTCCTTGGAAGCCTGGATTTATCTTTAGCCTCTTCACCTTCCAATCCATTTGATATCCACATGCATATTCTTTAAATATTTCTTTTATAACCCCGCTCCTACCTAAGCTTAGAGATGCTCTTTGAAGGCCTACTGTATATACAGTGGAAGATTGGCTAAGCAAAACACTGCATAAATGTGGAGAGATTTCTGGAGTCATAATCAGGAAGGCATACATTTTTCTTTTTTTTCTTTTTTCTTTTTTTTGGTGAGGCAATTGGGGTTAAGTGACTTGCCCAGGGTCACACAGCTAGTAAGTGTTAAGTGTCTGAGGCCGGATTTGAACTCAGGTCCTCCTGAATCCAGGGCTGGTGCTCTATCCACTGCGCCACCTAGCTGCCCCTACATTTTTCAATAGCTAATGGAAGGCCCAGAGATGAAGAAAGGAGGAAATTAGCCTCTACTATACCCCTTAATTACCATCTCTTAAAGCTCCTGCAGACTAAGAACAGACTTCCCTGGGGGGGAGCATTCTCTCTCTCTCTCTCTCTCAATCTCTCTCTCTCTCTCTCTTACTTGATTTTTATCTCACACCTGCACCTAGACCTCTTGTAGTATTATGCATTCTATTTGCTACTCTAATCTACATAACTTTTCCAAGTGCTGTTTACTGTTTGGGATAAATGTGTTTGTTATTAGTAACCAAAAATGTTTTTGTGCAATGAGGATTTGGGTGGAAGGCAGCAAAACTGGCTAGGGTAAATTGCTAGTTTCTCTCCCCATTAGAGAAATTAGGGAAAGTGGATTTTGTTCTGTACCCCTAAAAAATCCTCATTTCCTATACACTGCCAATATTTGAGCTATAGTAGATAGGTGCAATTCTAGCCCAATACCTCTCTTAGAGATAGAAGAGTAAAGAAGTGATTACCCAGACACTTGTCTTGGATCCTCCCTCTCAGGGTAACTGTCAGTACATCCAAGGAAGGCCCTTCTCCTCCTCTCCTTTAAAGGTAGAGATCTAAATCTCCTTCTAGAGATTTGGAGTGGGGCTTTCCAGATGCCAGGTCAGGTATTGATCCACCCATACCACACTAGGTGCAGCCATTTCATGTTAGTTGTAGCTGCATTTATATTACATGTAGGTTGGGTGAGTAAAGTCAGAGTTGGTCTCTTTCATCAAAATGGTTTATACCATAATATTTCAGAGTCATTAAGAAGTGATGTTTGGAGAGCTCCATGGTTAAAAAGGGGTGGGGGGGGACAAGCAGGCAGCTACCGAAAATGTAAGGTGGGGATGGGGGCTGTGGACCCTTCTTTGTCCTGGGGCTGGGGGTACCAGACCCTGCAGGCTGAGCCATTCATTCATTCATCCATCCATTGAGCCTTACCCTCTTGGGCTCTGTGTAACTGTGGCCTTTCCTCCGGCTCGGCCTCCACATGGCAGTCCCCAGTCCCCCACCTGTCATCTCTGTCTCCCTATCGGCTCCTGCCTTCTATGCCCCACAGAAGGTTGCCCCAGTCATGGCCCCCAAACCCAAAGTGAACCCTTTCCGGGCTGAGGCTGCAAAGACCCCTTCAAGGCCCGGGGCCCAGAGGGCACAGATGGGCAAGGTGGGAGAAATTCCTCCCTCATCCCTGGAAGATTTCCCCCTGCCACCACCTCCACTGCTACCTGGGGATGATGGAGAGGCTTCTCTGGGAGGACCCTTCCCACCACCCCCTCCCCCATTTGAGGAACCATTCCCCCCTGCTCCAGAAGAAGAGACATTCCCTTCCCTTCCACCTCCTCTGGAAGAAAAAGTGGGGGTCGAACCTCTAGTACCAACCCCTCAGCCCAGAGGAAAGGTGAGCAGCATTGACCTGGAGATGGATTCTCTCTCCTCCCCGTTGGATGACATCACCCAGAATGATCCCTTCAAACCCAGGGTTTCATCTGTATCTGTGCCTCCCCCAGCTGTCCCCCAATTCCCTCCCAAGCCAAGCGTCCCAGCTGCAACTTCAGGCACAACACCTCTTACTCCTTGGTTGACTTCTGCCGGCCCTCTTCAGTCCCACTCTGTATCTGTGGCTAAGACTTCAACCATACAGCCTTGAGGTCCCCCACCTCCAGCTCTGCCTCCGGCTTCAGCCCCAGCTGCAGCTCCATCTGTAGTTCCATCCCCAGCCCCAGCCCCAGCCCCAGCCTCAGCCTCAGTCTCAACCCCAGCCCCCAGCCCAAAGTTTAATGCTGTGGCCCCAAATTCACTCCTGTAACCCCTAAGTTTAGTCCTCTGGCACCTGGGGGTCCCCCTCATAAGAAGGGTGGTCCTTCCCCCCACACTGGTACAGGATCTCAACCTCAGCAGCCTCAGCCTCCCAGTTTCACCCATGTTCAACAGAGAGAGAAGCCCCGTGTTCAGGAGAAGCAACGTCCAGTGCCCCGCCTGCTCAGGACCAGGTGTGCCCTCCTGGGGCCCCGGGACCTCTGACTCTTCGGGAGGTGGAAGAGCTGGAAGAGTTGACCCAACAGCTAATGAGGGATATGGAGCAGCCATCCAGTAACAAGCTCCCCACCAGTGAGTACTGTGGTCAGTGACACCAGGCCCTGGGGTGCTCCCAGCCTGCAGTCTGGGCACTTGGGCATCAATTCCATGTCACATGTTTCACAAGCCACCAGTGTGAGTGGCAGCTGCAGGGGCAGCAGTTCTATAGCCTTGAAGGGGCACCTCACTGTGAGCAAGGCTATGAGAATACCCTGGGGAAGTGTAGCCAGCCTATCACTGAACGGATGCTGAGGACCGAAGGCTGGGCCTTCCATCCCCAATGCTTCACCTGTGTGGTCTGTGCCTGCCCTTTGGAAGGGACCTTCTTCATCAGGGACCAGGCCAACCGGCCCCACTTTGTCCCTATCACCAGCAGTATGCCCCACACTGCTCTGTTTGTGCTGAATCCATCATGCCTGAACCTGGCCAAGATGAGACTGTCCGAGTGGTAGCTCTTGACAAAAACTTCCACAGGAAATGTTACAAGTGTGAGAGCTGTGGGAAACCCCTGTCAATTGAGGATGATGAGAATGGTTGTTTTCCTTTGGATGGACATGTATTGTGTCTTTGCTGCCACACAGCCTGGGCCCAGACATGAGGGTGAACTCATTTTCCTGAATCTTGAAGACCCAGGATCTAGTCCAGATCAGAGAACTACCTACTTTCAAATCAAGTCTTCCTTCACTCCATTCATCCTCATTGCCCACCCTGAGCCACAAGGAAATTTACAGCTAACCTTACTACTAGTGCCTCTTAAGTTCTAGTGCGGGACAGGGAGGGGATGGAGAGCAGCAGAACCTGAGACCCATCCCTTCCTTTAAATACCTTTTCTCACCTGGTACAGGGACCACCTGTCTTATCTTCCAGGCTTCACAGCATCCTCTTGTACCTTCCCCTCTATCCCTTTCCTCTTTGGGGAGCTTGACAGCTTGGGCAGCACAACACTGAAGCTATTGGCTGGCAAGAAACCTTTGTATTCTGTTTGTTGAGGGGCTTGAGGAGAGGCTGTGCCGTGGTTCTATTCCAGAGACTGGACTGGTAGCACCTTTCTTTTGGACCACACGTTGTGGAACTCTGGCCACAATTACAAATAAAGAATTCACTCCCCACCCCCCCCCCAAAAAGAAGTGATGTTGGAGATCATCTATTCTAATGTCTTTAATTTATAGAAGAATAAGCTGAAGTCCAGGATAGTTAAATGTAATTTCCCAGGTTTATTATCATTTTTTGTCTTCAAAAATTCTCCAGTGGTTCCTTATTTCCTACCCTGTAGAGTTTAAACTCTATAACTCTCAAGATCCTCTGTAACCAGGCTTTGTTTCCCACTATTACTAACCTAGATTCTCTGCTCTAATCAGGCTGAATCACTCACTGTACCATGAACGCATTATACTCATACCCATGCTTTCAATCATATTTGTCTTGTATCACTTTCCTCTATCATCTCCATTCCCTGGTTGAGTCTTCCCTATCCTCTCATTTCCAGTTTGAGTCCTGATATGTCTAGGAAGCCTTCCCTGACCACTGCTGTTCTCACTTCTCTTTTTCTGAAGCACTTTTAGTCTAGAGTAGAAAATTCAGTGTTTTATTATCAATCAACAAGTATTTATTAAATCCCTATTATGTGCCAGGAACTGGGCTAAGCACTACGGATGCAAAGACTAAAAAAATGAAAATAGTCCCTGCCCTCAATGAGTTTATAGTTTGATTGAGGAAGATGATTTGTACAGATAAACATTTTCAAGATGAAAAGAAAAGAAAAAGAAAATAACTTTTGGGTTGGGGCACTAGCAATTTGTAGGGATTAGAAAAGGCTTCATTTATAAAGTGTACTTCCTGTCTTTTATTATTCAACTCATTGTCTCATATGCATATACAAACACACACACACACACATATATATATATATATATATATATATATATATATATATCTTATCTCCCCAACTAGATTATAAGATGCCTGAGGGGAGGAATCCTAACTTAGGTTTACTGGTATCCCAGACAGTGCACTCACTGTACTGAGAACAAGTCAGTACTTAGAATCCCAGACCCATAGCTTTAAAGCTGAAGATGCTAGAGGCAATGTCCTTAGTCCGACCCTATCAATTTACAGATGAGGGAATTGAAGGCTAAAAAGAATTGTCCAGTCACAGAGGTACTAAGTAGCAGAGTCAGGATTTGAACTAAGGTTCTCTGCCTCTAAATCTTGTACACTTATCACATGCACTATGTGAATAAATAACTGATGATTGACTGATTTTCAGAGGCACTAAAAGGGCCCCATGGTTCTTTGTTAAGAGTTGGAGACTCTCCCTCCTGAACTCTCAGAATTTCCATGATCTTTGTGGAACCACGGAATTTGCATCTTAGGCCACTCACTACTACCCAATTTGCATAACTTCAGACATTTCCTCATACATAAACAGAGCAATACCTAGTCTAGCCTACACATTGCAAAAGATAGATATCAATATCTTTGAGAAGTCTTATAATTCCCGGAAGGACGGCAGCTCCTGGAAGTAGCTGCCCTAGAATTTATAAGTTAAGGAGCCCTGGGCTTTCCCCTCCTCTCTCCACCCTTCACCCCTATTGCCAGAGAGTCCCTTCTCTCTCTTTTTCCTACTTTACTCTCAGACACACAGGGACATTTTGCTCCTCCCTCCCCCGACCTGGTTTTTAACGCACTCCAGTTACCAAGGAAAAAGAAGATCATAGATTTATACCTAGAAAGGACTTTAGAGATAAACTTGTTCAGCCTCTTAATTTAATAGATGAGGAAACTGAGCTCCAGAGAGGTTAAATAACTGAGCCAGAGTCACAAGAGTAATAAGTGGCAGAATGGATATTTGAACCCAGATTCTGTCTCCCGATATAGAGCTCTGTCCCATGCTGCCTGCCTCATCTCCTCCCAAACTCATATCCCTACATATTATATTGGAGAAAATTCTCACTGAATATAGGGTCAGGATCTAAAGTCACCTGAGACCAGCTCCACTGATTCTTATTTGTTTAAACTTGGACAGGTCCTTTCTCTTTTTCGAGATCTTAACAGCTTTGTTGCAAAATTGGGGATAATGAAGCCATCACCTGTAGGTTACTCTAAGGATCAAGGGAGATAATTAATATGTGGGAGAGGATCTCTGCAAATATGAGTTAATGCCATTGTATTCCATTATGCAGGCAGCTGGTGGTGCAATGGAGAGAACACTGCACCTGGAGGTGCAATGGAGAGAACACTACACCTGGAATCAGGAAGACCTGAGTTCAAATCTAGCCACAGCTACTAACTGTGTGACCCTGGACAAGACATTTAACCATCATTTTTCTCAGTTTCCTCAAATGTAAGATAGGAGAAATAATAGCACCTTCCTCCCAGGATTGTCATAAGGACAAAATGAGATAATATTTATAAACGCACTGAGTACAGTGTCTGGCACATGGTAGGGTGCTGGAGTACTCTGGCACTATGTAGGGGCAGGGAAGAGAAGGGAATTGGAAAGTTATGCAAAAAACCAGGAGGACAGTGTAGCCAGGGAAAGGACAGCAGAAGAAAGATGCCCATCATAGGATGCCTACTAGGAGTTACAGGGGTATTCTGTTCTCTTAGGCTCCCCTGTAGTGTGGATGTAGTTGGACAACACACTTGGCAGATGACACCATCTGGTGTTTATCTGAGAAACTCCAGAGTAGACATCGGTGTGATGGAGTGGAAAGAATTTTAGAGTAGGGGTCAGAAGGCTGGAAGTCCAGTCTTAGACTTGGCAGCACAGAGTCTTAATTTTTCCTTTGTTTACTAAATGTTGAGACTAGAGAATGACACAGGGGATTTCTAGCAAGATGGTGGGGGTAAAAAAAAAGGTCAGGATTAAGCCTTTCTCTCATCCCCTCTACCTCAAAAAACAGATAAGTGTACCATATGGAGGTAAAGAACAAGGAGAAAGAAGGGAGGGGGGAGAGACAGAGACAGAGACAGAGAGGCAGAGAGAGCCAGACAAACAGAGAAAGAGAAACAGAGAGACAGAGAGACCAAAACAGAGACAGACAGAGAGGGAGAGTGACAGAGAGACAAAGAGAGAAGAGAGAGAGAGAGAGAGAGAGAGAGAGAGAGAGAGAGAGAGAGAGAGAGAGAGAGAGAGAATTTTACAGAAAATTTTAACAAAAATATAAAGAGCAAGATCTGCCATGTCACCTCCTTTATCCACCCACCTCTTCCACTCGAATACCTGTAAGACTTGTATGAATTGATGTAGAGAGAAGAAAAAGAACAATATACATAATGATTCTAATAATGTAAATAAAAACACCACACAGAGAGCTGAATCAGAGATTCTCCATGTCTGGAGGCCAGTGCTAAGTACCAGGATGAAGCATATTTAGGCTGTGGGAGATCCCTCGATTCTGGAATTATGTATTGAATGACTCCTGAGGATGAGGGAGCCCTTGTGATGGAGAGTTGATCAAAGCTAAGATAAAGTTTTCTTGTTTCTTACAGCCAATTCTAGGCCCTCGGGCATATCCATACTGCTGTAACTATTGTATGGCATTGAACTCTCCTAAAAATGGTCTGAAGAATGATATATTAGTAAAATAACATGATGTGGAGGAAGATTAGCTTAATTTGTGATGCTTTGTAAAAGGAGAAGCTGGTCCTTTTCCTGGCTTAATGGGTTCAAGGCTTAAAAAAACCCTAACAGTTCACACATAAAGCTTTTTTAAAAAATTTGGTCCAAATGGAATAAATATCTTTATGAGAACCAAAGGAGGGAAGGAAGGAGGGAACAAAAAGGAAAAAAGAGAAATTTCCATGATAATTTTATAATATGTTTAAAAGGAATAGCAAGTTGAACATAATAGATTTTCATTCTCATTTGCAATCATCTCCCTTATTATACTATGTTATGGAAATGCTTATTTTATTCCATAAATTAAAAATAAGTAAATGGAAAATTTTTAAAAGCTCAGCTCAACTGCCACCTTCAATGTGAGGATTTTCCTTATCCCTCAGCTGCTTTGTGCCTCCCTCCAAATCAAATTGTATTGATTGCAAGTTGTCACTTTGACAAGTATTTATTAAGTGTCCACTATGTATGAGGCACTGCGCTGAGCACGAGGGATATTGTTGTTGTTTGGTTCTTAGCTCCTGAAGAGGACCATGACATTGGGTGATATTATGACTTGCAGTGAATTGGATTTAAGTGAAGGAGGGTTGTGCAAGGTCACCAATCTCACACTCTCCTCCAGAACCATCAGGGTCAGGACAACTGGAGATGGACCCAGATGTTTAAGACAATTAAGGTTAAGTGACTTGCCCAGGTTCAGACAGCTACTAAGTGCTATATGTACTTTTGTTTCTGCATCTCCAGCACCTAACACGGTTCCTTGCAACTAGTAGGTCCTTTACAAATGCTTGTTAGTTCATTTTTTCATCTAATTTGATTGGTTGAAATAGAGGGTAGTTCACATAGCTAGGAGTAAATCAATACCATTTCCTTTGGTTCTCATAAAGATATTCCATTTGGACCAAATGAAAAAAAAAAGGCTTTTTGTGTGGACTGCTTTCCTTCCTCAGGTGTTTCAAATTTATATTTTGCTGTTCTCTTGGCTTTGTATCTCCTTTTTTGTATTTTTAGATTAGGCTAAATGAGATTGTGATGACACATCTGGATATAGTTGGAGGAAAAATGTAGTATTTCTTTGGTATTGTCAAAGGGGGTTGACAATGAGGATTGTGGGGAAATGAGGGGTGTTTGTGGTGGACTCAGGTTGGCTGGGAATCGCCATTTTTCCAGAATCTTTTCTTTCTCTACATGATGTTCTTTATTGTGGGAAGTAGGAACAATCAATTAACTTCTTTCCTCTTCAACAATTATATTTTGCATCCAATAACATTTTTCTATACCTTGTTTTAGTTGTTGTTGCTATTCAGTCAGGTTGGATTTTATGTGACCCCATGGACTTTTGTTGGCAGAGACACTGGAGTGGTTTGTCGTTTCCATTTCCATTCCAGTGTGTTTCCATTTTATAGGAAGCAAATTTGGGTTGAGTGACTTGTCCAGGGTCACACAGCTAATGTGTCTGAAACCAGATTTGAACTCAGGAAGATGAGTCTTCCTGACTCCAGGCTTGGTGCCTTATCCACTGCACCACTTAGGTGTCTGCCTTGTTTTAGAGACCCTTTTAATTGAATTCGCTTGTTTGGATATTGGCTTTTTCTTGAAATCCTTTTCTCTTTCCATTGAGAGCGCCATTCCCACCTGAGAACTTATTCCTGTGGGTAATGGTTAGTTTTCACTCTTTCTCACTCTCTTTCACTATCTTGTTTAGAGAAACAGGCAGGATGCTATCAGAAAAACCTAGGAAGACGTACATGAGCTGATGCAGAGTAAAATGTACTGTATACAAAATAACAATAATATAAGATGATCTGCTATGAATGACTTGGTTATTTTCAGCAATGCAATGATCCAAGACAACTCTGAAAGATTTATGAAAAATGCAATCCATCTACAGAGAAAGAACTGATGGTATCTCAATACAGATTGAAGAATTTTTTTTGTTCCTTTATCTGAAGTTTTTTTTTTTCTATTTTCTTTCACAACCTGGCTAATGTGGACATGTTTTTCATGACTACTCATGTATAACTTATATTGAATTGCTTTAGTTACTGGGGCGGGGGAGGGAGGGAGGAAGAGAATTTAGAACATGAAGTTTTTTGTTTTTGTTTTAATGAGGCAATTGGGGTTAAGGAACTTGCCCAGGGTCACACATCTAGTTAAGTGTTAAGTGTCTGAGGCCAGTTTTGAACTCAGGTACTCCTGACTCCAGGGCTGGTGCTCTATCCACTGCACCACCTAGCTGCCCCCTAGAACATGAAGTTTGAAAAAATTGATGTCAAAATTTGTTTTTACATGTAATTTGGGAAAATAAAATTCTAAATAGAGAAGTAGGGATATGACCAAGAGTGGTGAGAGAAGTGAGTGAAAATACCTTCTATTAAATAGATGCTTCTTTGCTTAAAAAGGTCAGAGAAGGTCCCCATAACATGATTTCTTCTTGCCAGGGTGGGCTGTTAAGTTCACTTACTTCTTGCCAGGGTGGGCTGCTAAGTTCACTTACCTCCTTCCATGGTGATGAGATCAGGGGTCCTTTCAAGGGACAAGACAAATGGGAGACAATCTGAGAAATGATTCTGTCTTCTGAGTTTATCTGGATCCTGAGTCCATCCTGTTGATTACAAATCAATATGGTAATTAATAATAATATATTATTAAGTGTCTGTTGATTTCATTGATTTATATATAGACTGGTCCTTGTGAAAGTTTAAGTTGAGATCAAGGTACCTGTTCCAAGAAGATGAAGCTGGAGAACTAAACCAACTTAAACTGTGCATTACTTAGAATCCCTGAGTTACAAGTAACTTCTGAATCATCTGGGGAATTCCAGGGGCTAGCTGAGGAAGAGGCTTTTAGCCTCTTGAGACATGTCCATCATGCATTTTTATCTTGTTATTATATACTATTTATCCACTAATCAATTCTCTGCCCAGGGTATGTGGTGCCTAGGAATAGGTATGATCTGAGATATATGACATGACCTGATGTGATATATGATATATAGATGTCAGTTGTTAGGATTGTACTTGCAACCTCATAGGACTGATGAAATAGCAAATCATCTTTTTGGAGTTCAAAGTCTTTCAAAGTCCCTACCTACCTTTCCAGTCTTCTTAGACCTTATTTCCCATTATATGTTAGAGAAACACTGGTCCCCTTCCTCTTCCTGAAACAAGTCATTCTATTTCCCAACTCTGAATCACTTTCACATGCTGTCCACGTGTCTGGAATGCTCTCCCTCCTCAGCTCTGCCTCCTGTTTCCTTCAATCCCACATGGAATTACACCTATGAGAAGCCTTTCGAGATTACTCTTTTTTTTTTTTTGGTGGCGCAATGAGGGTTAAGTGACTTGCCCAGGGTCACACAGCTAGTAAGTGTCAAGTGTCAGAGGCTGGATTTGAACTTGGGTTCTCTTGAATCCAGGGCTGGTGCTTTATCCACTGTGCCACCTAGCTGTCCCATAGATCACTCTTAATGCTCATCTCTTTCCTTGGTTGATTATTTCCAATTTATCTTGTCTCTCTCTTTTGTACATAGTTTTTTGTATGTTGTCTCTCCCATTAGACTATGAACTCTCTGAGAATAGGGACTGTCATTTGCCTTTCTTTGTATCCTTCAAGTTTAGCACAGTATTTGGCATATAATAGCTGATTAATAAATGCTTCTTGATCAAATGATCCTACGTTTATAAATTTAAAGCTATAGGGGACCTTAGAGGTGATCTACTTCAACCCCCTCATTTTAATTTTTCTGCAACTGTCTCACTCTAAATCTAGCATCCTTTCTAATAGATGATACTGTACACACACACATCCATCCATATATATATATATATATACATATCTATCTCATTTTATAAACAATAAGGTAATATAGAAACGTTAGTTCTTATTAGCACAAAAGAGAAGCAGCAATCAAAACATGCTTCAACTCTTACTGTCATTTTTAACCTGTGGTCATCAAGAAAGAAGTGAAATAGAGATAGTTCATTTATTTCCTTATTCAGTCTTTTCACAATTTTACATATATGTGT